>NC_030420.2:1419554-1434554 GCF_001660625.3 Ictalurus punctatus
AATGAGGTGAAAAAAATGTTTTGGTTCGGCATAGAGAGAAAGTAAATACTGTACCCAGGTGATTGTGGACACCAAGCACATTATACTGGGAAACTGCCACCCCCCCCCCCCCCCCCCCAAATCAAACTATTTGCCTGTTATTTACGTTTTTTATTTTATCAAAGTATCTTGGCAACACCATGCCAGAAATTTCTCTCTACTCGATGCCATACCAGATCTGTCACTTATTGGTCACTTAGTGCTGGCTCTAATAAAGAAGATGCCATGACAAACAGAACAACATGTCCTCATTTCATACAGTGACATTTCTTCTTAATTGAGTGACTGGCCTTATTTGTGTTCATTTATGTTTGCTTGCTTTCTTTAATTTCATTTCATTAATATTTCTTTAGCTAATGACATTAATGTGAAATTTTCCCAAATACTACTACTACTACTACTAATAAAAGATGCATATTAGATGATAGATCAGAATTTCAGCCTTCATTTCCTGATATTTATATCAAAATGTGTTAAACAACTTAAAACATGGCACCTTTAATTTGAACCCAACCATTTTTCAAGTGATCAAAAATATTGGAATATGTGACCCACAGGAGTTTCTTGTTGCCCAGGTGTGTCCTGTTACAGTAGTTTGATTGTTTTAAGAATGAATGGCTCTGAAAATCTACTCTTGGTTTGAGCATTGGATTTCACCTCACACAATTTAAATTGTTATTCGCGTGCACAGCTCGCGCGACAGCCTGGCAGAGGGCATATAAACTGAGGTCTGTGTCCAGCGCGCGCATAACGGTCGTCCCTGCTGAGGGGATCACCACACCGCTGTGAGTTTTCCTGAGGTAAATACTTTCTACTTTACACATTTCATTTTTTAACACATTTCTTTTCTAAATTGCTTTTAAAACGTAAACCATCACCAATATGAATGAAATATGGGTAAATATATGAATAAAGCAAATAGTAAAATCGAATGATAGGCTCTGGCTAACAGGACAGTCTGAGGAAACTGTTCGTTTTCCTCAAGCACTTCTGCTTTCATATTAAACCCATTAAATTCTCATATAACCGACTGACTGACTTTTCCAGTAGATTTACCCAATCTAGTATTTACATCAACAATGTTTTCCGTCTTTTTTTAACGGCCAGTCATGATTTATTTTTACTCCTCAGTTAAATGAATACCGTTAAATGTGTGTGACGTCATTAGAAGTAGAGCGTTTTCTCAAAGGCTCTCGCGCCCGCCCCTCTTCTCTCTCTCTCTCTCTCTCTCTCTCTCTCTCTCTCATGTATGAAACATATACACCGGGGGGGGGGGGGGGGGGGGGATAAATAAATAAAAGTTAAAGCAAAATTATAATGAATTAATTCAAGAATGAAAATGCATTCCTTACTTGTTATTTCTTGCTTTTTTATGGCTTCTTATTTCATATTAGTTGTTGTAGGCTATATTTTCTCTTCTCTATTTATTTCAGTGTTGATTGTCATCTGATCGTGTAAGTGATCACTCTAGCAGTCATCCTATAGATCTGTGATTTATTGTGTTCATAACATACAATCATTAGTCAATAATCACTGATGAAAAATGATGTTGCTTCTGTTTCTCTCTTTTTTCTGCATCACCGGGAGATAACTTCACCCCAAAGGCTCTTTTTAGCGTCACGGCACTGAGCATCTTCAGCTTCGTAAGTATATGTTTTGACTAACTATCAGCTGTATTATGTGATTAATATGTTGGAATGCAGTGTATCTGTGTCTTGTTTCATACGAGAAATAAAGTGATTTCTTTTTTTATTCTTTTCTTCTTTTAAAGTTGAGAGAGCTGCAAGTGAGTACACCTTTCCATGTGCAGTTCATTGAGAGTTTGTACATGATCTCAGCAAGAGGTTTTTCCCCTATTTGACTTATTTTCATGGGAATTCTCTGGGAAGTTTACAGTTATCAATATATCAGAGCCTTTACATTTCACAAAACTTCAGTAACTCATTAATACTATGAGCCCAAGAGAACCCATGTCACACCCCTCTTCATCTCACTCCGCTGGCTTCCTGTAGCCGCTCGTATCAAATTCAAGACCTTATCTGGAACAGCACACTCCTAACTCAACTCTCTCCTGAAGGCTTACTTTCACTCACGCAATCTGTAATCAATCACTGACTGACGCTTAGTAGTTCCTACTCAGAGTGGCTCAAGGTCCCTTTCCAGAACCTTCACACTATCTGTCCCTCAGTGCTGGAATGAACTTCCAACCTCAATCTGGACCGCAGAATCTCTCACTATCTTCAAAAAACAGCTGAAGACCCACCTCTTCCGTGAACACGTAACTAACCCATAAAAAAACAACAACAACTTACTCTGGCACTTACGCCTCTACTCTGCACACTTTGCTTCTTCTGGAACTCAATTAATGGATGTTGTATGGTTGCACTACTTGTATTGTTCTCTGCTTGATATATCGCTTTGCTTGTATTTCCTCATTTGTAAGTCGTTTTTGGATAAAAGCGTCTGCTAAATTAATTAATGTAAATGTAATAGTTTGTCTGATTTTTCTCTCTTCTTGTCATTATATAGTTGGGATAAGAAAGGCGACTATTTCTCTCTAATATATAATTTACTCTATAAATCATTTATAGGTGTAATGTCACTCAATAAAGCTGTTTATATAAGGTGCTGACAAAAATGTTGATAAAAACTTGGAATATGACAAACTGCCTAAAGTAATTTCACTAATAAACTAAACATGATTTATTTGCTTTTACTGATCAAACAGCATAACGTGAATGTAGCGTTTCCATTGAAATCCATTTCTTTTTCTTCAGGTTCTGTATATCTTCTTTAAATTTTGTAACATTAGACCATGTCTAAACACTAAAACCAGTGTAATCATGTTTAATGTCGCAGTATTTGCTGATTTTCTCCACAAGGTGGCAGAGTTTGAACTCCTCTGCAATTTTACAATGCAAAACCTTATTTCTCATTTTGTCTCTAAATCTGATGAACAAGTTAAATGCTGTAAATGATAATACCATTTGACATGAGCTAACAAAAAATGCCAATAATAAAAAATATGCCAATAATTTACCCATGACTGTATACATGAGGGGGTGCATGTTGGCTTAGTGGTTAGCACGTTTGCCTCACACCTCCAGAGTCCGGGGTTTGAGTCCTGCCGGGGCCGGGTGTGTGCGGAGTTTGCATGTTCTCCCCGTGCTGCGGGGGTTTCCTCCGGGTACTCCGGTTTCCTTCCCCAGTCCAAAGACATGCATGGTAGGCTGATTGGTGTGTATGAATGGGTGTGTGTTTGTGATTGTGCCCTGCGATGGACTGGCACCCTGTCCAGGGTATACCCCGCCTTGTGCCTGATGCTCCAGGTTCCCCGTGACCCTGAAAAGGAGTAAGCGGTAGAACATGGATGGATGTGGACAACATGGTGTAGTTTACTTCCATGGGGCCTCATTTATCAATATTTAAGTGATGTTGTGTGAAGTATTTTGGGTAAGCCAAACCGACAAAAATTCTGATTTCTGACTTTTAACTCCCTTCTTCTTTTTAAGACTTAGGCCACTTTGCATTTCACAATTTTTCTGTCTTCAGATGTGGTTGTTTTCCCTTGCTGTTGTTTTTCCTTCAACCCATCCTGTATCAGTTGATCAATACACCAGTGGTTTATTTCTTTTTTCAGAACCTTCAAAATTGTTGTATTGGCTATGGACAATGTTTGTGCAATGCCTCTGATTGATTTTCCCTCAGCTTCAAAATGGCTTGCTTTTCTCCTATAGACATCTCTCTAATCCATTTATGAATTAATCTCACAACTCAAGGGTCAAGTTTATATGAAAGAGTATCAGCAAACTATAGATTATTTCAGCACATATTCAGGGCAGATTTGATCAGCATTTAAAATGTTGAAAAAAAAAGAAGATGAAATTTGGAGTACCTCAGAGGTCGCTTATTTTACTCATGGCGTCGATCTACATTCCACACTTGTATAGCAAAAGCAGAAAAGAAAACACATTCCAAACCTTGTTTAATCTAACTCGGAACATGTTGTTCCCCGGTCACAATGTGTGTATCCCTCACCCTCCAAGTGTTTCTGCCACTATTGCTTGAGCAGGACGTACCATTTCTGAAAGCAACACATGTGCCCTTGATTATTTTTTACATATTATTACATTTCTCCAAGTGCTATTTGCAAGGCTACCTACTGACAATATACATTACACATATTTCTAAACAAAATATACATCACAGAAGTTTGAGTGAAAACATTTAGCTGTATAAAAAAAGTTTCTGTTTGTGTGTTATGTTTTTACGATTAATTTTCCCCCATACTTCTAAAGTAAAAATAATAATGAATAATAAAATCTTCGCTTAATGAAAGAAATATTGGATGGCTATCAATACTGGTTGATACTGATCTTTAAAAAAAAATCCATTTATGGTTTAACCGATTGCTATGGAACGTTTATAACACGTTATAAACACAGAAACATTCACATTTTTTGGTTTTCTGACCCTTCCCATGTGGGAAAACTTACAGGAACATTGGAGTCCTAAATTTCACTGACATGTTCTCCTTGTCCATTGTCAATAATTATAGGTGTTTTTCTCTCTCTCTTTTTTTTATTTAAATGAAGAACATGCTTTTAAGTCTACATAATAAGTCCTTTGAATTTTATAGTAATTATCTAAACAATTAAGTTACAGATTTTCTTCTGACTTTTACAAGCACGGACACTGGAGACTCCTTCTATAAATGTTAACTTCCTACTGTTAACCACGAACCAAGAATCCTTGTGAATGAGCGGTTACTAAAAAAACTACTGTCTACTACTGCACTACATATATAAATAAAATAAACTGAACACCATCCAACTCCCATTGAAATATTTGCACATTCCTGCATTGACACTGTTGCATTTTTTGCTGCTACTGTATTATAAAAATATAGTATAAATTTATTATCACTATAGACACTTTATATACACTTTACCTGGCTGCTACCACTGTAACTTCTATGTTCATATTTGGTATAAGCTAATTTTCCTAATACTCAGTCATAGCATGTTATGTTTACATTCATACCATTTTTACATTATATTGTTACTCATTGGCACCTCATCTTTTGCACCACCTGTTATATCGGACACGTCCACACTAAAACTGTGTACTGTTCGGCGCTACACTGTCACTTACTGTACCTATTGTCCTGTTTTAGTAGTACTTTAGTAGTACTGTCCTGTGTTGTTAGCACATATCTGCACGTGCACTTTAAAAAGATTGATTGTGGATCTTATTAGTTCTGTGTCTCATGTGGTTTAGTATGTTGGTTTGTGTAGCACCATGGTCCTAGAGGAACATTGTCTCATTTCACTGTGTACTGTACTGGCTGTATATGGCTGAAATGACAATAAAATCACTTGAACTTGAACTTGAATTCTGGTCTATTGTCTCATATCCATCTTTTGATCTCAAACCCAAATGTCTGCAATGTTTAGCAAAAACAAAGAATTGGCCTTGCGGGTTCCAGCCCTTTCAGAGGGGACTGTGCATTTCAGTCATGTTGGCGTTATATTGGTATAAAATGGAAACAGATTGTATGGGTTCATTTGTACATGGTTAGCAGAAGAGAATTTCTGATTTCTGTTTTTTCTTTTCTTTTCTGTAGATGACATGACTGTTCCTCAATACTCCTCACCATGTCTAGTTCAGTGAGAGTTTGTTCATGATCTCAGGAGGAGCACAGTAGGATGTTTTCACCTTTGACTTATATATATATATATATATATATATATATATATATATATATATATATATATATATATATATATATATATATATGGATATTTTACAGTTATCAACAAATTTTAAGCTTCACAAAGATCAAGTTCCTAATAAATAATAAATATTTGGGTGATAGGAAAGGTGCCAATTTCTTTACAGTATATATATATCAAGTAAAATTCATCTATAGATGTAATGTCATTCCACAAGACAATTTATATCACAACCTATATTGCTGTTTTATAAAATATTTTAAGAGAAATGTTGGAACTTCTTGTAACTTCTTTTTTTCTGAAAATCATTCAGTAGCGCCCTCGTATAACAATTTTATTTTGATTAATTTTGGACATTACCAAATGTAATGGCACTAACAAGTTCAACATTATTCAGTTACTTTTATTGATCTAGTTTTTCAGTTGGAAATTGATTCATTCTAGATCTACATTTATACATTCTAGAGCGCCTTGTTTGTCTAAACACTAAAACCTGTGTATTAAAAAAAAAGGATTTAGCTTCTCTGTTTTTTCTGCATTTCTCTATAAGAAAACTGACCTCAATCCGATGAACAAGTAAAAAGGCAGTCCTTGTATAAAATAAAATAATAAATGAATTTTCAAACGATCATTATTTTCACCTGGGTCTTGTTTTGTCGTCTCAGTCTATGTGTATACACTATTCTGTGTATGGTCTTTATGGTGCTTCTGTGCTGCTTACTCATTGATTAATCAGTTATTGTTTCTAGTATTATATAATTTGGTTTAATAACAAGTAAGTAATAAAACATTCTGTGTTGTGCTTTTGTTGGAAAATAATCAGCAACATAGTGGTGTGATGAAGCAATGTTACTGTTACCATCAGAAAATGAATTCTTTTCCTATAACAGTTTTATTTCGCTTATATGAGAACAATTAATGAACAACAGTTCATACTTTTTATCCATTTGTAGTTACATTTAATGTTTTGGAATATCTGAGAAACAAGTTATTACTTGCGTTGTAGCAGATATAAACACCCAGCATAAACCAGTTATTTGATGTCTTTAGCAATTCATTTCCAACAGCCAGTCACCATTGTTTGAACACTTGCTTCACATTTTTGTGAGATTTACAGTAATAAAAGTGATTTATTCCGTACATAACCAATGCCTTCATGAGACTCCTCACCACTGCTGTTTTATTTTCTCTTTATTTTTTATAGAATATTTCATTTTTGTGCTGTGACCAGAGACCCCAAATACTCCCAAGCTCCCAAATAGTCTGTGTGAGCCACGAATGTGTATTGATTAAAAAGTATGAAAGAAATGACGTGACACTTAACGTTTCTCAAATACGAGCTTACACATATTACACATTTAGCTAGCTTCTCAGGGAAAATTGGTCATTTTCAGTTGTTTATTAGAAAGTTTGTTATTTGTTCTTGTTTTAATTTATATAAACTACTGTGTCAGTGTTGACCGACAGTTACAAAAGTAACTGATGTAACTGAAAAACTGATGTGTAGTAATTATGAAATTCATTTGGACACAACAATAAGTATTAGAGACAAAAGCTGTATATCTTGTGATGGTTGTCAATATAATAAAGTTACTAAAGTGCAATACATTGTGATCTTTTCTCAGTTCACCTTGTTCTCAAGGACATTGTATAAATACAATGATTCCTGCGGCGCCAAACTTGTTAGTCATAACAGCAGAAGAAGAAGAACACAGTGACCCTAAATCTGAGGAGAATTTCATATCTGTATATGTGTAATGTTTTATGTTTGTGTTCTGTGACTAAAGATAAACTAAAATATGAGCCAAACTTTCATCAAAGGTCAATATGGACCACATCAGAGCCTTATAGAAGATCCTGAAGCATCAATGTAATAACGATAATAAAACAATATATATATATATATATATATATATATATATATATATATATATATATATATATATATATATATATATATATATATATACACACACACACACACACACACACACACACACACACACACACAGTGCCCTCCACTAATCTTTTCATCTTTTGTTATATTGATAGCATCTTCTGCTCTCATGGATCTCAAACAATTGCAAACAACACACAGGTTTATCCTAGGTTCAGGTCAGGGGACGGGGATGTCCATGGCAGGACCTTGATTTTGTGGTCAGTAAACCATTTTTGTGTTGATTTTGATGATGTTTTGGATCATTGTCCTGCTGGAATATCCAACCATGGCCCATTTGAAGCTTTCTGGCAGAAGCAGTCAGGTTTTCATTTAATATCTGTTGATATTTGAGAGAGTCCATGATGCCATGTATCCTAACAAAATGTCCAGGTCCTCAGGCAGAAAAACAGCCCCAAAACATTAAAGATCCACCTCCATATTTAAGTAATAGAGATAGAGTCAGTATAAGATTCTGATACTTATTATTCCAGATAGACTTACAGGATTTCTCTGTGATTCATCATGTACATGAAGCAAGATATGCTTTTCTTATTTCAATAATAAAAATCCCAAGCACAAAAGTACAGAATTAAATATAGTGTACACTGAAAAAAAGAGACATTTCACCATGTCGTATTTCTTATTATAAGATAAATAATGGAAATACTAGATAAATTTGGATTATATTCAAAATACTTTCCCTTATATATATATAAATATATGGGTATATATATATATATATATATATATATATATATATATATATATATATATATATATATATATATATATATATATATATATATTACCTTTTAATGTGTTTGTATAAGAAAGTAATTGAAATTATTCTCTCTCTCTCTCTCTCTCTCTCTCTCTCTCTCTCTCTCTCTCTCTCTCTCTCTCTCTTTCTTCACCTTGTCCTCGAGACTGTTTTTCCTAACAGTAGATGAAGGGGAACATGATGAACCTCAATCTGACAAGGACTTCGTTCATATCTTCAATGTTGTAGTGTAGTTGTGTTCCTTTCACTGACACTTGAGATAGAAATTAACTTCCGTGAACAACGTCAAATGAAGAACCATGACAGGATGCAACTCCTTTAAACATTTCAGTATATTCACAAAACTGTATCAGGTACACATGCTACTTGGCCATATAATTACAGTGTAATCATATTTCAACACGTGTCTCCATTGCTTTGGCCACTTTTCGCATTTCCTCACTGATGACATGCCTAATCCAACTTAAAGTATGATTGTTAAGCCCGTTTTTTAGTTGGAAAAGATTTGAAAGCAAAGAAAACTAAAAAAAGATTTCAGCACAATACAATACACATTGAAACTAAATGATATGTTTAATAAAGATATCAAAAGGTCTAATTGAATATATAGAAATGTAAATAATTATCACCTTAAAGTTAGTTTTGTAATAAGTAATTTATGACACATACAGAATAATAAAAGGTGCAAATCTTGGTGAAATCTGTACAAACATTACATTGAATCCAAGGAAAAGTGCACTACAAGAAATAATAATAAACACATACAGTACATAATCAAACATCTGTACACTATATTCACACTGTATACATGGAATACAGATATTTATGACAGAAAGGCTCGTGTTTGTGCCATAAATAAACACATGCTGTGATATTTGATGTGTGTAATTTTCTTTTTAAATATAAATATGTTTTTACATTTCTTTGCGAAGCTGTGGATTCTTTTCATCGAGTGTTTTATTTAACTGAATAAACACCAATGATAAAATTAGACAGATAAGGTGAGACATGCGATGTGTAACATACAGTCCAAGGACTATAACTGATACAAGAGGCTGATGCTCACAAAACACATTTCACACCACAATGACAACGTGAAGCATATTTGGGTGGAGTGAAGGTTAATAAATACCACAAGGGCTCTGAGATCTTCTCACCTGGTATGATCGTGCTTGATCCTGCTCCAGGATGGGCCCATCTAGAGTAACGTTCGCATTTCTTTTGCTTTTTTCAAGCATCATAGTACAGACGATCTCCGACCACAAGTAAGAACCTTTAATATTTCTCAGATGTTCTCGTTTTATTATTATGGATTTGTTCTCTTTTTATTATGGAGAGGTTTATAGTGCAACTGATGTTTTTGTTAATAATGTGTGAATGAGATTTCCTCAGAATAATTTGAATGATGAAGGAAATTTAAAAAAATAAAAAACTCTCAAAAAGAATAAATGTTTACTAAGGTGTCAATATTCAGATTCTTTAAAAAAGGATTATTTATTTATTTATTTTAATAGAAGAAGTATTTATTTTTTTATAGAGAGGTATTAATTTTAATGGCAAGAGCCCCATTTGCTGCATACACAGTAATTTTTTAAAATTAATTAAAAAAGCTTTATTTTTTAAAATCTTATTTCAGTTGGTTCCACATGACTGAATTATGGTACATTAAAGCAATTTGTTTTTGTACATTTGACTTTGTAATTTGTTTTCAAAAATTTAGTACAAGCAGTGAAATTACAGATTGATGACAAACTTGTACGTCCTTCATGTACTTTTGTCCTATCATTCGTGGTGATTTGTTCTACAGTTCTACAAAAACGGGTCTGTGTACGTTGCGTTCGTTACGTAGAGGCGACATTCTTACCCAGATATCGACACCCCCATCAGTTTTAATATTCAATTATTTTATACGGATATAAAACATTTACTCAGAAATGCCAGTGTGTATTTGAGCTGCATATTTACATTTGAGAATATTCTGGCTGTATCACAGTGCAGGTTGCCAAATACCATAAATGTAAGTTGCCTAAGGGACGGTCTGGAAATTCCAACCTTTGAGTTAAAATGTTGCCAGACCTGGTTCTTTCCAGCTAAAGAAGGTGGGAAGATTGAAGCCGCCCACCTTTTTTGCTTTCAGCCAATAAAAACACAGAAAAATGCTGCAATTTTCTGGCATTATGTTGTGACTGATAGGGGCAGATTGCTTTTAAACAATATGCAACTCGTAAAAAAATAAAATATGAATGTTGTATTTGCCTATTGTTTGATTGAGTGGGCAAGACAGATGTTTGGGTGGGCTCAGACCACCCCAGCCCATATCTAGATCTGGCCTGAAACGTCAACGTTGTCAAGCATTAATAAAAATGACTTATACCTATTAACATACAAAAGTCATTAAACACACACACATTTTACATTCTAAATGCTGTAGCAGGCTCATTATGAGATGCCTGACATATTAAAATAACAGTATTGTATTTATATAAAGGGAGGTATTAGCAAAATCTTACCTGTAGTACATCAGTCTGGCCACTAGGAACCTACTATAACTTTTGGAATGTGAAAAAAACAACAACATTTAGGTGAATAATTTTTTAAATATGTTAAATTGTACTTGTTTCTCTGACCACTCAAGAGTAAAAAAAATTTGCTCTGACATTTTGTCCTTTTTGTGTGTTTATTTATTGAGAAATAAAAGAGAGGATCTCGAATGTGCAGCAAATGTCCAATATAAAACCAACTTTACCACAGTATTATGTAAAAAGTCATGCAGCTATATATAACATCTCCAGAATAAGGGATTAAAAAAAACAAAAAAACAAAAAAACATTCATTATATGTTAGAGGAAATATCTTTAACTGACAAAACAGTCAAAATCCAGAGAAGTTAATTTGTTGTGTAGTGAGTTGGAGAATCAACAAAATGGCAGCATGGGAAGATTGTAGTGTCTTCTACTAGTTGTTTTGTGCATTCCTCGTGGGTTCGTTTCAAATGAAACAACAATTTCAATTTGGTCTAACATAACTAAATGTATTCAATGTGAAAATTAGGTACATAATGGCATAAACAAATTAAATATAAATACGTACAATAACATTTATTTAGTGTAGTAACATGTACATTATATCAAAATGTAAACGCTACATAAGAACACAACTGCTTTGTTGAGTGTTTATAGATCCATTTTTACTTCTTAAGTAAGGCTTTTTTAAGTTTGCAAGTTATCCTTCATTATTTATTTAGGCTACTTAAAAAAAAACAACAACAACTAAGCGATTTTTCTGGCCAGTGACCCCATACCAGATATAGGTTAAAATAAACAGTTTGTCATAAAATGAATGTCCGGTCAATACCGGCTCAATTCTGTGCACATTCAGATGTGGAGTTGCTTTGTCCCCACAACACAAGAAATAGTCAGAAAAACATTACATGAGCTTTGGATCAAATAATGGTGGTGATTTGTTCGACGGTTTAAAAAAATTAGCCATTATGATGGCTTGAACTTGTTCAAATTTCGTTATTAGTGCCATTACAAAATATGATTTATCCCATATTAAAGAGAGAATTGAACATAAATTACAAGTACACTTGTACAACTGACTACATTTGTGGGTTAACCCATAAATCTGAAAGAAAAAAACCTAAACAAACTGTGTTTCATTGTGTAGTGTTTGCCCCTGAGATTGAATAAATGTTGACCTGTGCTCCCAATGTCTGCTCATATTTCTTTACAGGAATCCACATAAACGTGATAAAGAGAAAGACAAGCACCCACCTGATCCACATAAAGGCCACCACAAGCATCCATTTGATCCTCATAAAGGCCACCACAAGCATCCATTTGATCCTCATAAAGGCCATCACAAGCATCCATTTGATCCTCATAAAGGCCACCACAAGCATCCATTTGATCCTCATAAAGGCCACCACAAGCATCCATTTGATCCTCATAAAGGCCACCACAAGCATCCATTTGATCCTCATAAAGGCCACCACAAGCATCCATCTCATCCTCATAAAGACAATCACACGCATCCATTTGATCCTCATAAAGGCCACCACAAGCATCCATTTGATCCTCATAAAGGCCACCACAGGCATCCATTTGATCCTCATAGAGGCCACCACAAGCATCCATCTCATCCTCATAAAGGCCACCACAAGCATCCATTTGATCCTCATAGAGGCCACCACAAGCATCCATCTCATCCTCATAAAGGCCACCACAGGCATCCATTTGATCCTCATAAAGGCCACCACCCGCATCCATCTGAACCTCATAAAGATAACCACACGCATCCATCTGATCCTCTTAAAGACAATGAAAGGTCAGTGTTTTTCTGAGACTCCGTCATTGAAGTTATTCAAAAACAAAATGCAAGCCTAGACAGAAATCAGATATAATATTGCTCATCATCTATTACCATGAGGTACCATCACAGCAGGAATTCAATCAATCAGTAATCAAATGATTTCTCTTCCCTTCGGAGACAAGTTATGTAGCTACAATATTGAATAATGAAATATTTAGTAAGCCATGAACGTGCAGGCAAGCTAACTGAAGTGAATCATGTAAATTCAGAGACTGGCATCATGTAATGAAGCCAAATAATGCATTGCGCAATACAGTGTAGAAATATGTGCTCCGGGAAAATTTAGAAAGCTAGTGATCATCGCAAGATAGACAAACGGTTGAAGGTACGGTTGAAAAATGTTATAACACTACCTAGGTAGCTAATAACACAGATGATCTTACCTCATTTGGCTGCTTTAGCCAGCTAACACATCATGTAAAATGTCATGCAACTATATATAACATCTACGTAACAAGGGATTTTTGTAAAAACGTGCATTACATGTTAGAGGAATTATTTTTACCTGACAAAACAGTCCAGAGTAGTTAATTTGTTGTGTAGCAAGATGTTTAATCATCAAAATGGCCGAGCAGGAAGATTGTAGCTCCTTCTTCCAGTTGATTTACGCATGGTCTAACATATATACATGTATTAGATAGGAAAAACAAGGTAAATAATGGCAGGTTGATATTAAACTAATTAAACAGAAATAGACACATTTACAAAATGTATTTATTGTAGTAACATGGATATTACAGCCCCCTCTGAAACAACTGGAACTGCAAGGAGAATTCTTTTATTTTTGCTCTACACTAAAAACATTTGGGTTTGAGATCAGCTTTTAATTGATATGAGGGTGTGTAAGGGTTTCTTTATTTTGTAAGATACTTTTCATTATTCATTTAGTAAAAAACAAAAAAAACAAAAAACAAACAAACAAACAAACAAACAAAAAAACTAAGCAAATTTTTGGCCAGGGACCTCGTTTTAAGGTCTTGACATTATTGACAAAAAGAAGAAAAGTTTAGTGCTCATTAGTAGAAATGAGATATAGTTATTTAGCATGAAGGAAATTGTAATGCTGCTGGGCAGACTGAAATATATCACCATTGTGCTGTTTAATATTAGCACTCATGAAAAATATAGAGTGTATATTTTAATTGCTTTCAGTGTTTCTATGTGCAATAGAAGGCAACGTCATACCAAAGTACTTGTTTGAATTTCATTGCTATTGCATTTGCAAAATATGATGTATTAAATATTATGGGAATAATTTCATATATCAACATAACATACAAGTAATATTTAATAACTGACTACACTTCTAAGTGTGTTAACCCATAAATCTATAAAAGAACCAACAACTGTATTTCACTAATTACATTTATGTACAGATTGCATTGATTGCTCTAATGTCTGCTCACATTTCTTTAAAGATATCCGTCTAAAGATGATCAACACAGGGATGATCATCATGGAAATGATGAACATGAAGACGGGTCAGTGTTTTCCGAGACTTCTTCATTGAAACTATTCAAAAACTAACTGCAAGCCTTGACAGAAACTAGATGACATGTTGTAAATCATGTTTTTTGTATTACCATGAGGACTGCCATACCACAGCAGGAATTCAACCAATCAATAATCCAATGAGGCTTATTTCAGTGGAGACAAGCTACAGAATATAGCTACAGTATTTAATTACGCAAATTTCATCCAAAGCATCTACGTTCACTTAAGCTGTGAAACTGTGGGTGAGAGGGCAGAAACTCTGGAGTTTTGCCAGTTATCTAGCTAATTTACATTTATTCATTTATTCATTTAGCAGACGCTTTTATCCAAAGCGACTTACAAATGAAAAAAAAAAATTAATTAATTTTGTAAATTACTAGCTAGGTAACGAATTATTGAGATGGTTTTTCATTTACATTTTACATTTATTCATTTAGCAGACGCTTTTATCCAAAGTGACTTACTAATGAGGAAATACCTTTACCCCGTTTAGCTGTTTTAGCCAATCACCATGGTAAAGAAAAAGCCATATAACTATATATAACATCTGGTAAACAGGGGATTTTTTTAAATAAAGACATGCATTATAAAGGAGATATTCTTACCTGACAAAACAGTCAATATCCAGAGTAGGTATT
>NC_030420.2:1812054-1877217 GCF_001660625.3 Ictalurus punctatus
CACATCAACAAGAAATGTAAATAGAAATACAGCGCTTTAGAATCGAAACTGATTATCTAGCACCGCTTTGCCCGACAGCACAAGAAGAACGCCACCAGCGAGCAGGACGGCTTGACCCTCTTGGACTCCCGTCCACAAATATTCACGCATCGTATTGAATTCAAACCCCTGATCGAACTGATGGACCGCCTGAGGCTTTCAGCTTATAATAACGTGCTACGGTTTCTCACCTGGAAGGTCTTGGTGTTCCTCTGCTGCTCATGGACGGAGATGACGAAGAGGGTGAGGAGGAACGCCAGGCTGAAGATGACGAGCAGCAGGACGAAGCTCCATGTAGGCAGCGCCAGGTAGCTGTTTCCAAAAACAACCACTGCGGAGAGCGACACGGCGCTCACCATCAGCGCCAACACACTGAACGTCACCACCTCGCCCGGCGCCCAGTCTCCCAGTACAGTACCCAGGTACGGCTCCCAACGGGCACTAAGTGCACCCGGGAACTTCTGCCTCTCCACCAGGCGCAGTTTATCCGAAAACGACTCGTACTCCTTCAGCTCGCCGCTGTCCTGTTTTAAAAGTATATATATTTTATACTCACTAAAATTTCAGGTCAGTCTCAGCTTTATTTGCATCAAAAGTGTTTCCATGTGTATAATAATCACACTTCAGGAAAACTGGGGTTTGTATTATAATCATGCACGGGATCTTATTCATTATGAAATAAGCTCCGCCCCTAAACAGATTTTTAAAAAACATGACGTGAACATGATCCGCGATAGACTCTAGTTTCATACCTCCTTGAGCTCAGAGCCGGAGTTGCTCTGTTGACCTGGCGAGGGCGCCGGCGCATCTTTCTTAGCCGTGGTATTTTTTTCAGGCTGGAAGCGCAAAACGATAATGCTCGCAGCTACGAAGGTGTACGCTAACAGCGTGCCGATGGAGAGGAACTGGACGAGAGCCTCCAGGTCGAAGATGAGCGCTAGGACGGACATAAGGCTGCCGAAGACCAAGATGGCAATGACGGGCACTTTGGTGACGGGATTAACACGTGAGAAGACGGAGAAGAAGAGTCCGTCCTCGGCCATGGCGTACACGATGCGAGGCAGAGAGAAGAGGTTGCTGAGCAGCACCGTGTTCATGGCTGGACAGGAACAATAAAAAAAAAATACTCATGTAAACAACGTATAAATATATAAAGGACATGAAATATAAACTAATAACCGATGCTAAGAAAGACCACAATCTAACAGAGTGGCGTTTAACTGTGCATCTAAAAGATGTACAACAAAATGAGTATGTTATAATAATAAATAAACAAAGTGAATCACTTCATTAATAATCCCTTCGGTTTGTTAGAAAACATTTCCTCCAGCATATGGAGTGACGGATAGAGCCAAGCATAAACACACACACGGTCATACACACCGCAGATGGATCCCACAGCCACAATAAAGCCGGCCCAGCTGTACCCGCGCCTGAAGAAGGCGTCGGAGAACGCCGAGTTCGGGTCGAGTGTGTCCCACGGGACCATCAGCGTCAGAACCATCGAGACCAGGATGTAGGCTGTGGCTGCCAGGGCGAGTGAGATCGCTGTTGCAATGGGAACAGACTTCTGAGGGTCACGGGCCTCCTCGCTGGACGCAGCAATCACGTCGAAGCCTACGAACGCGTAGAAGCAGGTGGCCGTTCCTGCCATGATTCCCGAGAAGCCATAGGGGGCAAAACCGCCTTTGCGAGCGCTCCAATTGGCCGGATCGGCCAGTGCGAAACCAAAGACCAGGATGAAGGCGATGACTAGCATGCTGATGGTAGAGAAGATGTGATTTAGCCAGGATGAGACGCGCACGCCGAATGAAATTAAGAAAGATGCAACCAGCAGTATTCCTGCCGCGAGGAAGTCTGGATATCTGGCGAGGAAAGGTACTTCCCAGCGCAGTACGTGACTTTCCGTGAAATTCCGGATGCGGTGGTCAAAGATGGAGTCCAGGTAGCCGCTCCAGGCACGAGCCACCGCCGCGCCGCCGATCATATACTCCAGGATGACATTCCAGCCAATCAAAAAGGCCCAGATCTCACCGACGGAGACGTACGTAAACATGTAGGCGGAGCCTGTCTTGGGGACACGGGCGCCAAATTCAGCATAGCACAGAGCCGCCATGAGCGAAGCCACGCCCGCCACCAGGAACGAAATCACAACGGCTGGTCCCGCCATATCCTTGGCGACGGCTCCGGTGAGGACGTAGAGACCCGAGCCGACCATGGCACCCACACCGAGCAGCGCCAGGTCCAGTGTGGAGAGGCAGCGCCTCAGAGACGTGGCCATCATGTCCTCTTCTAACGTCTTCAGCCTGTTCACCTTCCGGTAGAAACGCACGACTGGAGAGCACGACGCCATCGTGAGGTAGTGTGAGGACAGGAACGAAGAGACGAAAACAGTGCGGACGGAAAAGATTCGTCTCGCTCGGCTAATCCATTTCAGCCAGAACCGAACGAGTTCCGAAGACGACCTGAGAACAAAGCGAGAGAAAGACAGAAGTCCATCAGAAGTTCAACAGCATGGCTTGCTTTTCAGACCCAGCCCACTGCGTGTATATTTTTAGCATATTATCTTTATCTAAAACAAGATGTGAGCACAGAAATTCAAAACCATTTGATTTGCCATAAATGGAGCGCCACAGGGGTCCTTCATTCTACACCTCACAGATCCCCACAGATCTGGAACTGCCCATGACCTGAGTGGAACTTCACTACTTATCAGTGGTAATTACATGCCTTGTTTCTAATTAAAACACAAAGAACAGCACAAATAATAATATACATACTCTGTATATATAAACTGAGAATCAACCGCAATGAAACTATCATCACCATTCTGTAGATTAAACCGTTTACACCACAGTCCTGTTGATTAATCGGATATAAATACACCTTTTATAATACATCGTCATTTCTACAGTAACAGCTCATTCATAGCGGCGTGTACGACAGACGCTCCACGTAATCTAAGGTTAATGATCAACAGCTTTAACAAATAAAACGTGTGTCGTCGTCGATATGGTGACGTTTCCTGTAAGGAGTCATTTATTTATCTAGCATTTATAAAAGGAGTCTTTTTTGGGAAATGTTCCGAACGGATGAGTTCACACTTAGCGGTTTCTCAGGGACACGACAAGATGATGTTTTTGTCTTATTGACTTCAAGAGAGAAGGAAAAAAAGCATCTGGCGATGGGAAGACCGTTTATAGCTGCTTTAACGCAAGTGAGAACGGGAACTAACTTGTTCCCTGGACGTTCCACAACATTACATGAATGTAACCATAAACGGCTAAAAAAAGTATACGTCTTTAATTAATATATTGAAAAACTTAATAAGTTTGCTGTGGTGTAAGGGGAATAAAACACTTACGGACGTGCGGTTCTATAAAATCGCCAACTTCAGGGTAGTAACAGCGACTCCGCGTCATCACACGACTCCGTCGTTGATTATTTTCCTATAACGGCACGACGCGGTGTTTTACTCCTTACTTAATTACAATATGTTTGATTTAAACGTCACTACGGCTCTAGATTCATTATATATTAATCGCAAGGATAGACACTGACACATACATTTTGTACCGCATTATTTTAAATAGTTTTATGTTTATATAGTCTTACATATGTCGATCCTACTAGAATATTTTAAACAGCGTTTAAAACAGCATTTGTTATGCCAGGATGACGGGATGCGGGGCGGGGTTTTCTATTTGCATATCATGAATATTCATACAACCTTTGAAAGGCATTTTTAACGAAGGCAAGGCGTAGTGACATTTCTAGTCCACTTTTTTGTAGATTCCTGGGCACTGAAATATATATTTTTTAAGTTTCTAAACAGAACAGTTTATTATTTTACACCATCTTATTTATTTTTGTTTATTATTTATTTCCGTTCTAATATTGAGGAGCGCGTGCATGGAAATGCTGACGTATTAACGCCTAGGTATGTATAAACAATGGCGGATGGGGGTTCTGTGTACAAACTCCAGGTTCTGCTGAGAACCCAGGTGCGCAGAACAGCTCGTGCGTCCAGAAGATGCTCGTTTCATGACGTAATAGCGTTTCAGATCTCACAGAGGGATTTTAAAAAAATAATAATTTAAACGCTCCAGGAAATTGCTAGATAATATTCTCATGGTAATAATTGTGGTCTGTACCGGCTTGGTGATGCGATTATTAATCATTCAGATTGAATAAAACGCCGAAACTAATGCATAACGTCCCACATGAATATAATCCCCCGGCCTATAATATTCCCCATCATATCACACACACTCGGGTTATGTGTCAATCCGCTGCTGCTGTCACGAGCAGAAAGGTACAAACCCAGGTGAGAAACTCCCCAACACTCACCTGCTCACACACACATACACACACACGTTAGATATGAAACACGAGAAGAAAGCGGTGGGTTTGTTTTATTACCTGCAGAGTAACAGGGCGTTGATGATCGGTGCGGATGTGCTGAGAGCTGCAGGGATCTATATTTCTCTGACCAGATGCCGCACCGGCGGAAGAATCGAGTCGCTGTTCGGCTCTTAAAGGGCCAGTCACCTTTATTCGCGTTTACATTTACATGGACATTTATTCATTTAGCGGACGCTTTCATCCGAAGAGATTTACACATGAGGAAATACAAGCAAAGTGATATATCAAGCGGAGAACTATACAAGTAGTGCGACTGTACACGTTTTATAATTGAGTACTAGAGTAGTCCGCAGAGACGAGGTGTAAGATCCAGAGTAAGTTTTTTTATTATTATTTATTTAAATAATGTGACGTTGGCGTTTTAGGGTTTAGTTAAGTCCTCAAGGAAGATATGGGTCTTTTTGAAGATGGTGAGAGATTCTGCGGTCCGGATTGAGGTCCGGATTCATTCCACCACTGAGGAACAATTAGCGTGAAGGTTCTGGAAAGGGACGTTGAGCCACGCTGAGTTAGCACTACTAAGCGTCGGTCGTTAACCGGTCGCAGATTGCGTGAGGGAACGTAAGCCTCAAGGAGAGAGTTGAGGTAGGGGGCGCTGTTCCAGACAAGGTCTTGTACATGAGCATCAAGGCCTTGAATTTGATGCGGGCGGCTACAGGAAGCCAGTGGAGGGAGATGAAGAGGGGTGTGACGTGGGTTCTCTTGGGCTGGTTGAAGACGAGGCGCGCTGCAGCATTCTGAATCATCTTGAGGGGTTTCATGGAGCTGGCTGGGAGGCCCGATAGTAGTGAATTGCAGTAGTGACGTTTTGAGATGACAAGAGCCTGGACTAGTATCTGTCTAGCCTGTTCGGTGAGGTACGGTCTGATCTTCTTATTGTTGTACAGAATGAACCTACAGAATACTGCAGTTGTTGAAATGTGGTCTGTACAGGTCAAGCTGTCATTAAAAGTCACCCCAAGGTTCCTGGCTGTCCTGGTTGTCCTTTTCAAACAGCGTAGAATAGAGCGTTCTCATAACCGTGTGCACGGGGGATGCAACCAAACACAAATAAATGATTCGGATTAAACAGATTATGTGTCCTAAACATATACAAATGCATTTTGTTTTATTTCATTTGCCTTAACTAGAAATATCAGCCACTGATTCCACATTTCAAATGCTGTGAGACCTTAAAAGTAGCTGCTTATATTTGCTTAGACAATTTTTGTCCAGCAGTACTCCTGCCATTGTAATAGCTCACACGTATGTGCATAAAGACAACGGTGCGTCTCAAATCGCATACTCGTGCAGCATTCGTGATAGTTATTACAACTTGAGCGTAAATTATAGGGTTATGTTCAAGCTAATACGTTCTTATAGTAACAGCTCATTCACACCATGTAAACCTAATAAAAATGCTGTTTAAAAAGACATCACAGCACGATTTGTCTCTCTGGCTTTCATTATCTTTATATATAGGATATTCGGCATTTTATTCTTTTGGAAATATTAACAGATTATTAACCCTATGCTGAAAACGTGTGGAGGAAAACTAAAATGTCCCTCAAATGTACAAGGGCATGATGAACAATACTGCAGTGTTACCTGTGTGGAAAAGAGTTTAATCCTTTATGCTGCGATGTGATGATCGCAACTAAAAGACACCCAGAAGACACTCATATATTCTTTATAATGAAGAGTTTATGAGCCTTTAGCATACATACTGTACATGCAGATTATCCAGGTGATGTGTAAAGCAATACTCATTTTATTACTTTAAGAACATATACTTACTCGAATTCACGCGTCATCATGAACATGAAGTCCCAGTAACAGTCACATCAACACAATGCAGACAGATCTCTAACAGGTAGCCTCTATTCCTAGTTATTAAAAATAACCTACTTAAAATAACAGTTTGAAATGTTTTACTTGTTCTGCAGATGTTTTTTTTTTCTGGTATAGAATTTCAGCAGTGGCATATTTTATGTTAAATTGATGCCTAGATGCCGATTATGGTGTAGTCTCTCATGAGTTTGCTGCCTCTGCTGGTTGTCCCTGTGTAACTGCTACTAATTAATTGCTCCAAATGATGTTGGTGATGAATGAATTGCTCCACTAGAGGGCACTGTAGATCTGATTGATGGGTACTCATGGCTGTTAAGTGGTAGATGTGTGAGTTAGTAAAAAAAACAACAACAACAACATCTGGATATATGACTATATGACTAGTTATTTTGATTCCCTACAAACTGGAATAGACACTTGTGTAAAATGTACATTCATGTGATATGTGACATCACAGGTGTCTCTGTGCGTGTCAGACACTGGATATGGTTTAACCCTTAACGCTCTGAAGCACCTCAGTGTCTAATAATATTCCTCTAATACTATGTATATGTGTCATTTTATTAGATTATATGATATTGTGATATAATTGTACTGTTACAACGTCACCAAATGATTTTTTTCAAGTTAATGCATGCTGAAATGAACAAAATTATTCGTAAATCATTTTTAACAGGAGCGTTTAGACACACACACACACACACACACACAAAATGCAGCGTTCATTAAAAAATTCCAGATAGTTAGGAGAAATATTCCCTGCAATATTCGGAAAGCAATCCAAAATAAAACAATAAATTCAGACTTCAGAGTTCAGTTAGGACAAAAGTAATGGCACCCTACAGCACCCAGCACTTACAGTAGGAGGCGCTCTTTCACCTTTTGGTTGTCATTCTTGTTGCTTTCAGCTCTTTGCGAAGCACTGCCTTTTATGGAGTTTTGTGGGCGTGACTAAATGTAAATCAGCGCCGCCGTGAACGCTCGGATTCCTTTATGACTGGTTGACTTATCAACATTGTAGGAAAACCAAAAATTTTTAGTAAAACATTTACACACAGCTTTACTACAAGACTTGACGGTCTTAGACCTGTACTGTACTGGCGCACATATTATCTGACGGCGATGCCTCAATACCTCCACTAGATGTCCCTGTTTTTATTCGTTATGTGTTCACATGCATGTGTTCAAATAAAAACAGACAACGTTAAGACTTACTCGACTTTAAGACATTATACTTCTATTAATAATACAGACCTTCTGTAATGTACGTAATGGCAGGTGATACATGCTACGTATATATAACTACAAAATGAGTTCGATTGTACATTATTTTACGGGGCACGAAGAAGGGGTTCATTAAATTATTGTTATTTGTTGAACCTAAATTCACATCGTATTAGTCTTAATTCTTCATGTTAGATCTTTAAGTTGTAGCTAGAGGCGACTGACTTCTGCGGTTCATGGCTTTAAGAGATAATAAAAGTTTAATAAAACAGTAATAATGTGATGTGTGCTCCATATTTTAAAGTAAAAAAAAAATGTTAGACATCACTAATTAAGGACTAAAGTCTGATATACTGTTCAAAATAATTATTATTTATAACAGCACGGTTGAATTCCTGAATCAGAAGGACGTCGATTCATTTTCTGTAACGGATCTGACCGTCGTTCCGGCCGTAGCGTAAATCGCTAGCTCACATTACTGCACTCATTCTCATTCACACGTAATCTAACACTAATTATGAGTGGATATGAAGTGCTCCTTCAGGGAAGAATCTTCTCTTTCAGGAGTTTACGCTTCTTTGCGGTTTCTCGGCTACGTGACGAGCTGCGTTTTTTTCTCTCTCCCGTTTACGTGAAGCGAGAGAAAAGAGGTGCTGGTGAGGGGACGACTGTTTACAGCTGCTATAGCGTAAGTGAAAAGAGAAACTAACCTGTTTCTCAGGCGCTCGACAACGTTAAATATAACTAGAAACGGATAAAAGTGCAATGTGTTGTTCAGTAATAAATAGAAATGTGTAATTGCTGGCATGTTTGTGTGGGAAAACAGTTGGACCTGTGCTGTCATAGGAAAATAATCAACAGTATTAACAGTAACTCCATTTCACACGCGTCACGTCGTATCACACCACCTCGCCGTTGTTGTTGTTGTTGTTGTTTTCTATAACAGCATGACCTGTTGAGAGTTATTCCTTACTGTGTAATTTATTTATTTACAGTTCCCACAGTTCACTCCCTGATAGCTGATGAATATCGATCCGAACACTGAGATCTTATAAACTTATGAGCTGCAGAAGAGCATCAAGTCTAATGATATGTCAGATCTGGGTTTTTAGTTCCTGCTCGATCGATGTTGTATCACAGCGTCTCTAAAGTGTTTGTTATGAAGTTTCACATCTTATATCACTTTATTCGTTCCTTAAAATGAAGTGTTTATCACGATTTCCGATTCTCGCTCACGCTATAATTTCTCGCGTGTCCTGTGCATTTACAGCAAACCAGGCCTCGACGTGTTAAGAAGAACAGAAACTTGATACATCGTGACTGAGATTCACTTCCGGAGTCCGAATAACAAACTGGCTCGCTGAGGTTTTTCCACAGAAAGCTGACATTACGGAATTAAAACCAAAATAATACAAAAATAACACAATCTGACGTTCACCAAACCTTTTCCACATGCGAGCCAATCACAGGACAGGTGTAATATTACATCATCAGTTACTGGGGAAATATATAATATTAACAAAGCTATTAACTGTTTAAATAAAGGCAAAAACACTTAAATACACTACAGTGAGGTGTTGATGTGGAACAGGTATAAATATTACTTGGTGAGGAAAGATAACGCAGCATCAAACCCAAAGCAGCACGACGGTGATGCTGTAAAATCCTATCATTTTGACGGCTTCTCAAAGCCATGTGAATGGTTTTAACTGAGTCGCAGGAATCGTGTTAGCGTGATGCTAACAAACGCATAAGCAGCGTAGCTACTGAAGCCAAGCGAACTAACGAGACTGAAAGATGCTGATGTCTGATTCCCAGCATTAACAGACACATCCGTTATTACAAGTCCGTTTAAAACTCCAGTTATGTAGGATAAATACATATAAATATCATTTTTTAAAAATCCTGCTTGTGTTAGGCGTAAAAGTTAGGCATATGGATAAACATAGATGGAATCTCTGGCAATATTTTAACATCATCTCCACTCTTTACTCTTAAATAAATAAATAAATAAATAACTCATCACTACAGAACATTAGCACTAATTAACGAAGAGATTTACACTTTAAGAGCGAGGGAGACAGAGAGAGAGAGAGAGAGAGAGAGACAGACAGAGAGAGAGAGAGAGAGAGAGAGAGAGGTGAAGCTAATAACCGTTACTAATTCGAAGAAGAACCTCCGAGGAACCCTTTTTAATTGTTGATATGGTGAAGAGTTCCATGAAGAGATGTTCGACATGTATGGAAGGAGTCTCCAGTGCCAGCGCTTTATAACAGTCAGAGGTAAAGCTGTAAGTTTAAAAGACTTTAAAGGTGAGTGAACGGTTGTTTATAGCTGCTATAGCGCAAGCGAGAACAGGAATGAACTTGCTTCATGAACGTTCCACAACACCGTATGTAACTAGAAACTGATAAAAAGTATGATCTGTTGTTACTATTAAATTTAAAGCTATAATCGTTGGCAATTTGCTGTGGTATAAGAGGAATAAAGACACTTTGAGACATGCCGTTATGGGAAGATAATCATCTATAGGGAGGTAATAGTGACTCCGCTTATAGATCACACCACACGGTCATGGATTATTTTCCTATAACAGGATGACATGGTGTTTATTTCTTATGTAGGAGGCCAGAAGGGGTTCATCTATGTTGTAAAGAACCCTGGTCCTGAAATACCAAAAAATGATTTTTGCACCACTCCAGTATTATTATTTATATTTGTTTTTTGTATTATGATCACAGAAGCAAGGATGTGTTGAGTTATTCTGTATGTTGCGCTCTGGGTCCTTTAGGGCGGCGCTGTTTTACCAGACTGACCCTCCTCAGCAGCTTGCTGTAGTAATATTTCATACACAGCAGGGGGGGTGATGTTACAGTCCATTCGTCTGCACATTTCGATCCGCGGTTTACCCGGCAACATATGAGTTCTGCGTATTTGTGCTTTATGATTGGCTGTTTATTATTTATAGAGAAGTACACATTACAGGGGACTTTCTGCTCTCTTGTGTAACCTGGCCTGCTTTCAGTTTCAAGGACAAACAGACAAACCGCAACCAAACAATAAATCATAGACATAGCAAATATTATGATAAAAACTTATATTAAATATAATGAAAAATATCCAGACGTGTTTCCATAACACTGTTTTTAATGCACACATTATAACCTCCAATATCTACAGTACATGATTTACTACAGCATCCTGTCTAAATATGAGTGTTGTCTTATATCGATGCAGTTGATTACTTGTACTTTCTTCCATGTTAGTTTGCATGGGCAATTAAGTTTTTTGTTCAATGCCAAGAGTTCGAATATTGAAGAAATTCCTAAAAAGATCACAAAACCAGACAGTGAACTCTCCTGTATGAACAAAATCACACCCTTGGGGATTTCTGTTCACACACCCAGTCTGTACTGAGGGATTTCACCCCTAAACACACTGAATACCATTCACTAAGAACTGACCCATCTTCCAGCAACAGATGACGTGATAAAGATGGTGATTTTCTATTGGCTGAGCAGAGCACCATCATCACCATCATCACCACCACCCTGATCGGGACTTTCTGAGCTGTTTGTGTAGCTCTGTTTTTGTTCTGCAAACACTTTCAGTTCATTCCCAACCCTGAGAAATCACAAAGATTAAAACCTGAATGTAATCCACATCCTCATCCTCGTCGTCCACAGAAACCCACAGAGAACAACACCGACCTGGTGTATCAGAATCCGAATCTTTACTGCTCAGGTGCACGTACATGTACTAGGAATTGGACAGTGATGGACAACATACTGTATAACAGTGCCGATCATGGAAGACAGGTCAAGTAAAAGTAATACAAAACAGTGCAGTGAATACAAAGCAATTCCAGAGTAAACAACAGAACGTGTTAGTATGAGACGGTCACGGTTTAATGTAGATATGTTCATGTAGAAATAATATGTATTACCGAGTGCACAGTACACTCCTAAGTGAAAATGTCCAAATTGGGCCCAATTAGCCATTTTCCCTCCCCGGTGTCATGTGACTTGTTAGTGTTACAAGGTCTCAGGTGTGAATGGGGAGCAGGTGTGTTAAATTTGGTGTCATCGCTCTCACACTCCCTCATACTGGTCACTGGAAGTTCAACATGGCACCTCATGGCAAAGAACTCTCTGAGGATCTGAAAAAAAGAATTGTTGCTCTACATAAAGACGGCCTAGGCTATAAGAAGATTGCCAAGACCCTGACACAGCTGCAGCACGATGGACAAGACCATACAGCGGTTCAACTCAGAACAGGTCTCGCCATGGTCGACCAAAGAAGTTGAGTGCACATACACAGCGTCATATCCAGAGGTTGTGTTTGGGAAATAGACGTACGAGTGCTGCCAGCATCGCTGCAGAGGTTGAAGGGGTGGGGGGTCAGTCTGTCAGTGCTCAGACCATATGCCGCACACTGCATCAAACTGGTCTGCATGGCTGTCGTCCCAGAAGGAAGCCTCTTCTAAAGATGATGCACAAGGAAGCCCGCAAACAGTTTGCTGAAGACAAGCAGACTAAGGACATGGATTACTGGAACCATGTCCTGTGGTCTGATGAGACCAGATAAACTTATTTGGTTCAGATGGTGTCAAGCGTGTGTGGTGGCAACCAGGTGAGGAGTACAAAGGCAAGTGTGTCCTGCCTACAGTCAAGCATGGTGGTGGGAGTGTCATGGTCTGGGGCTGCATGAGTGCTGCCGGCACTGGGGAGCTACAGTTCACTGAGGGAACCATGAATGCCAACATGTACTGTGAAATACTGAAGCAGAGCATGATCAGTATGCAATATCCCAGCATGATAACGACCCCAAACACACCTCCAAGACGACCACTGCCTTGCTAAAGAAGCTGAGGGTGAAGGTAATGGACTGGCCAAGCATGTCTCCAGACCTAAACCCTATTGAGCATCTGTGGGGCATCCTCAAACGGAAGGTGGAGGAGCACAAGGTCTCTAACATCCACCAGCTCCGTGATGTCATCATGGAGGAGTGGAAGAGGATTCCAGTGGAACCTGTGAAGCTCAGGTGAACTTCATGCCCAAGAGGGTTAAGGCAGTGCTGGAAAATAATGGTGGCCACACAAAATATTGACACTTTGGGCCCAATTTGGACATTTTCATTTAGGGGTGTACTTACTTTTGTTGCCAGCGGTTTAGACATTAATGGCTGTGTGTTGAGTTATTTTGAGGGGACGGCAAATTTACACTGTTACACAAGCTGTACACTCACTACTTTACATTGTAGCACGGTGTCATTTCTTCTGTGTCGTCACATGAAAAGATATCATCAAATATTTACACAAATGTGAGGGGTGCACTCACTTTTGTGAGATACTGTGTATATATTAAAATACAAACATATCAAAACATATCATTGGGCTATATGACAAAAAGATCACATTAGCATCATTAGTGTAGAAAACACACACACACACACACACACACACACACACACACACACACACACACTTTAGTCTTTATTTCTGTTTATACACACCCGCAATCTTTTCTAATAAACTTAGCTGGTATTTTCTAAAAATATAAACAAAATAATGCTTTAATTAATAATTGAGTCGTTTAATTAAACCACAGTAAACATAACTGAGATAAAGCATTGAATAAATAAATAAATAAATACATACATAAAGTAAGAAGAGGCACGGCGTCAGTGCTCCTGTGTTACTGATCGTAGCCATTCTTTGTTCTGCAAGAGCTTCGTAGCCAGCGTGATCTGACGTCTAACGTTTATGGCTTTACGAGCTATTAAAAGTTGAATAAGTCACTAATAATTTCACTAATCGTGCATTTTAGAGTCTAAAGCAGGATTGTCATTATTACTAATTAAGGAATAACAGCATTACTGAATTCAAAAGGATTCATTTTCTATCCCGGCAGCTCTGACAGTCACACGCTTATATGAACGCTCTCGTTCTGACACGTTGTCGTTTCTATAGTAACGGCTCGTTCACAGTATGTAAGGTTATTAATGAGCAGAATTAAAACCGTATCGTTATTTTTTACAAAGAAAGGCGTATAATCGTCGATATGGTGATGTTTTCTGTAAGGAGAGGTCTATGTAAGATTTATGGAAGGAGTCTCCAGTGTCAGCAGAGGTAGAGGTGTAGCTTCAGGACAGGAGTTTACTCTGCGGTTTTTCTTCTTGATATTAACTTGAAGAGAGAGAATGAAGAGAGGGCTGGAGAGGGAACGAGTGTTTATAAGTGAGAAGAGGAACCGACTTGTTTTGTAAATGTTTGATAACATTAAATGTAATTATAAATGGATAAAAACTGCGACGTCTCATTCGTTAATATATAACGTAAAATTGATATATAATCATTGGAAAATTGCTGCGGTATAAGAGGAATAAATCATTGGGGGGGGCGGGGTGGGGGGGGGGGGGGGTTCTGTTATAGGAAAATAATCTACATCATCACACCACCGTCATTGTTTATTTTCCTATAACAGCACGACCCACGGTGTTTTTCTCCTTACTTAAGATGCTTATTCGCTCGTTTTTGTTGGTGATAAAATAAATAATATTCTTAAAAATTCTGTGGAAATATTCTTAAATCCACTCTGCACCAGGTGCAGGTGTCGATTATTTTCAGCTGATGTTCACTGGGACAAACACAGAGAGCTCGTAAAGGCGTAAACTGCATCACTTGATGCTGAACTGGAACTAAAGCTCTAACATGGAGCGTTAAGTCTAATCTTTTATGAATTTCAGTTATTAATTCTTGCTCAATATTTTATATGACAAGGTTTTCGCAAGTGTATGTGGTGTATTATCACAATACTCCAACATAGCAATACAGGTATTTATAAATAAATTCTAATACATCGTGTATAAACCTTTAGTCTAATTTGAGCTTTATTAAGCAAACAACAAGCGCTTAATTAACTCCTTATATGTTCCTTAAAATAAAACCTTACCATGACTTCTGATTCTCGCTCACGCTATAATTTTGCGTGTCTTGCACATTTACTACAATTCAGGCCTTGACGTGTTAATAAGAACAGAAACTTGATATATCGTGACTGACGGTTGGAGATTCACTTCCGAGTCCAAATAACAAACTGGTCCGCTGAGGTTTTTCCTGAGAAAGCTGACATTACGGAATTAAAACCAAAACCACAACCAGTGAAGACAGTCTAGACTTTAATCAAAGCTTTTTCACATGTGAGCCAATCACAGGACAGGTGTAATATTACATCATCAGTTTGAAGGAAAGGAAAACCATAATGGACCTGGAACAAAACGTAAACGCTTCCCAGTCCAGACTTAATCAGAATATTATTATTTGAAAAATAAAGGCAACGACGTTTAAATACACTACAGTGAGGTGTTGTTGTGGAACAGGTATAAATATTACTTGGTGAGAAAAGATAACTCAGCATCAAACCCAAAGCAGCACGACATTGATGCTGTAAAATAATACACTTCAGACGGCTTCTCAAAGCCATGTGATTGGAGTCGCAGGAATCGTGTTAGCGTGATGCTAACAAACGCATAAGCAGCGTAGCTACTGAAGCCAAGCGAACTAACGAGACTGAAAGATGCTGATGTCTGATTCCCAGCATTAACAGACACATCCTTTATTACAAGTCCCTTTAAAACTCTAGTTATATAGGATAAATACATAAAAATATCATAAAAATATTTGTTCCCGTTATGAGGTGTATATACTGAATAAGGATAATCAGATGTGTTATAAATAAAGATGGAAATGGAGACACTATTTTTATATCATAACATGACGTATGTTAACAGGAGAAAGTTTTATTATTTCAAGAGAGGCTGGTGTTTATAGCTGCTATAACGTACGCGAGAGCAGGAACTAACTTGCTTTATGGATGCTCCACGATAAACGTAACAATAAACAGGTAAAAAAAGCAGGATTGTTCATTAATATATTTAAAACTCTAATTGTTGGCAACGTGCTGTGGTATAAGAAGAATAACGACATTTTGGGACGTGCTGTTAAAGGAACATAATCTTTCATCTTTAATTAATAATAATCTACCACCGTCAGGGTGGTAACAGTACCTCCGCTTCATCACACCACCCTGTTGTGGATTATTTTCCTAAAACAGCATGACACAAAGTGTTTTATTCTACAGTTAGGAAGCCAAACTTGGTTCTTAAATATTTTAAAGATCAACAATGCTCGGGTCGTGAAAATACCAAAAAATATGTCTGCAACACTTCATAAATGATACAGTATGTGCACTCTGGGTCCATTAGGGCGGCGCTGTTGCACCAGTCTCAACCTCCACTGCAGTTTGCTTTAGTAATATTTCCTACACAACAGGAGAAGTGATTTTTACGATCCGTTCGTTCGTACGTTTCGATCCGAGGTTTACCCGGCAACAGATGAGCTCTGCGTATTCCTGCTTTACGATCGGTTGTTTTGTTTAAAAGGAACTACAGGTTACGGGACTTTCTGCTCTCTTGTGTAACCTGACCTGCTTTCAGTGTCCCAGACACAAAGACAAACCACAGCCAAACAGCACATCATAGAAACATTTTCTAGGAAATATTATGGCCAAGAAATTAAATATAAAGAAAAATATCCAGTCTTAAATATTATTAAGCATCCATTTTTAAGTCACTATTTAAATTTAAGCACATTTATGATTGACCATGTTAACTGCTTTGTACAAAAGGTCAGATTTTCCATGAGTTTCATACAGTATATCTCTTATATTGAAGCATGTGCTCAGACGACACATCACTGTATATAATTGTTTACTTTGCAATATTTTTCAATTGTTTGAAAATGAATGGAATTGAATATTGGGCTTTTTTTCAATGACATGAGTTTGAATATTGAAGAAATTCCCAAAAATACATAAAAATCACAAAAGTAGATGGTACTTCCATGTTAGTTTGCATGGGCAATTAAGTTTTTTGTTCAATGCCATGAAAGAAATCCCTAAAAAGTTCACAAAACCAGACAATAAACTCTCCAGTATAAACAAAATCACACCCTTGGGGATTTCTGTTCACACACCCAGTCTGTACTGAGGGATTTCTCCCCTAAACACACTGAATACCATTCACTAAGAACTGACCCATCTTCCAGCAACAGATGACGTGATAAAGATGGTGATTTTCTATTGGCTGAGCAGAGCACCATCATCACCATCACCACCACCACCCTGATCGGGACTTTCTGAGCTGTTTGTGCAGCTCTGTTTTTGTTCTGCAAACACTTTCAGTTCACTCCCAACCCTGAGAAATCACAAAGATTAAAACCTGAATGTAATCCACATCCTCATCCTCGTCGTCCACAGAAACCCACAGAGAACAACACTGACCTGACTTATATAATAGTGCTTGAACTGCAGCACTGGATCACAGAATAACTGTGTTGATATTATAAATACAAAAATATCAGCAGAGATCAGTGGTATACAGTCCTCTCTGAAACTACTGGAACAGCAAGACAGAGTCATTTGTTTTTGCTGTAGACTGAAGACATTTGGGTTTGAGATCAAAAAGATGAATATAAGAACCGAGGTTTAATTGTTATGTGTTTTAATTGTTATATGACATAGAACATATCACATTTTGTATCTGACTACCCAATTTTTATGCAAGAAACATATTGGAACATGGGACTGACAGGTGTTTCTTGTTCCCCAGGTGTGTCCTGTTAGATAGACTGATTAAACAATAGATAGCTCTGAATATCTACTCTTGGGTTTAGCCTTCAGTTTCACCTGTGACGACTGCATTTGTTGTTAAAAAGGATAAACCAGCATGAAGATCAGAGAGATGTCTGTGGGAGAAAAGCAAGCCGTTCTGAAGCTGAGAAAAGAAGCCATTACACTAACATTGTGTATAGCCAATACAACAATTTGGAATGTCCTGAAAAAGAAAGAAACCGCTGGTGTATTGAGTAACGGACACCGAACGGGTCGGCCAAGGAAAACAACAACAGTCGATGACGCAAACATTGTGAGAGCTGTAATTAGATCATTTTAATATTATGTGAACTGATCACACTCACTCTACGTATAACTAGTACTTAGAAACTTGATTAAATAAAAAAATTGTATAAGCTATTAAATCCTGTTTTAATGAAGAAATTTCATATATTTAATCTACGCTGCCTGGCCAAAGAAAAAATCAGACGCTAAAATTTCGTCGCACGTCCTTTAGCTTTCATCGTGGCATTGTCTCGATAACCTTGTGCAACGTGACAACGTTTATTTCCATCCAGAGTTGCATTCATTTTCAGCTGAGATCTTGTATTGAGGACAGGAGAGTCGAACCACTCCATCAAGTCTTCTCCAGCACATCCCAAAGACTTTCAATGGGGTTAAGGTCAGGACTCTGTGGTGGCCTCATGTTCATGTGTGAAAATGATTCCTCATGCTCCCTGAATCACTCTTTCACAGATTGAGCCCAGTGAATCTTGGCATTGTCATCCGGGACTATACCTGTGCTGTCAGGGAAGAAAAAATGTGTTGATGTTATTTATTGACGGGATAACCTGGTCATTCAGTACGTTCAGGTGCTCACTCAGCTGACTTCATGTTTATTGCCTCATAATGTTGCTGAGTCTCGACCTGACCAACTGGAGCAACCCCAGATCATAACACTTCCTCCACAGGCTTGTTTCATGTGCTTCTCGTCCTACCCGGACGCACTCATCGCTTTGGAATAGAGTAAATCTGGACTCATCAGACCACATGACCTTCTCCCATTGCTCCACAGTCCAATCTTTATGCTCCCTAGCAAATTGAAGTCATTTCTATCTGATTAACGTTACACTGATATACCACACAGCTGTTTAGTCCCAATCCTGTAAGTTCTCGTCACATTCTGCATGTGGAAACACTCTTACTTTCACTATTTAACATAGCCATGAGTCCTACTGTAGATTTTTTTTTTTTAAATGTGACTTCACCAAGCGGTTTTAAGGAGCTCCGATCACGATCATTCAAGATTTTGAACATTCATTTTTTTCCGAAACTTTTCTTCCTGAAAGTTTCACCGCAGTTCACCGCTCTCCTTCCAGGATTTAATAATATGTTGGACAGGTCTTAACCCTTTTCCAGGTATTCCAGGGATTTCAGCAATCTCCTTAGTTGTTTTCTTTGCTTGATTGCCTTGTCACTGTAATATATTCTACATGCACAAGTCCACTTGTACACGGATTTGTATTATTTGGAATTAATTTCAGGGACATGAGAAAATACTGGGTAAGCATATTAGTCATTTAAACCACAATGACGGTAATAATCAGGATAAACCATTTAGTAAAGATGAAAACATAACTGTAGTAAAGGTGTCACACAGCGTGGCACGAGTGCCTCAATATGTGTTAATGTGTATTGCCGTTCTTTGTCCTGCAAGCTTCATATCCAACCACGTGTTCTCACCTGTATGAAAGTAAAAAACGCTCTAACATCCACTCATGCAGAGGTCCCTCTATCCTGAATACGTGTACACAGCACTGCTTCCTGTTCACAGACTATATAAAGCACATGCAAATATTCAGATAACGCGAAGTCTTGACAACATTCCCTTGAAATTGAATTCCCTGTTTGTGTAAGTTCTAAGCGTGTGTGCCTGTGATTGCTGTATCTGTGTTTAACCCTTGCCTTGTTCGCAACTGCTGTTTGGATTTTTTGACCGTTACCTTCTTCGATTCTGGATATTGTTTTTGATTTTATAATAAATCTCCCATCACATAGTCCTGTTCATTATACACACCCTTCCACAACATTTTTGTTGTGTCCAGTGGGATCCGTGGGTGCTCCGTGATGATATTCGGTTTCAACCTTCTTCATTGATGAGGTTTAATGAAGATGAAATAAATATAACATGCAAATCTCATATCATATTATAAGCAGACGTTATTTAATTAATTAGCTAGAAGAAGTCTGTCTCCTATGGTGAGGTCTCAGGAAATTTTGTATTAAACTGATCCCTTCCTTGTCTTTGTGGGTGTATCCTTATATCTACTGTAACTTTAACAGTGTTCTTATATCTACTGTAACTTTAACAGTGTTCTTATATCTACTGTAACTTTAACAGTGTTCTTATATCTACTGTAACTTTAAAAGCATAAAGTGTAAGTTTAAAGTTTACCTTTAAGAACGGAGTTACATAACTGGACTGTAATTCCCTAAATTTTGAAGGTAGACCATGTGTGTGTAGTATGGTAGTATGTGTTACAGATTAGTGGAGAAATATAGGGTCACAGTTCTGTTACATTACATTACATTACAGAAATCGGTAGACGCCCTTATCCTTGTAGCGACTTACACTTATCTCATTTATACAACTGAGCAGCTGAGGGTTAAGGGCCTTGCTCAAGGGCCCAACAGTGGTAGCTTAGCAGTGCTGGGATTTGAACTCACGACCTTCCAATCAGAAGTCCAACGTCTTAACGATCACAATCACAGTTGCAAATTCCCCGTAGCGAGGCTCCATTTAACCTTTTATCTCTTTTAATGTGATGAGAGACTCTGTCATGCCAAAACAACGTTCATCCTTGATCTTTACCCTTCTAGTTATGTGTTTACAGCACCCTTAATGTAGGTGTCGCTACCACAGACAAAAACATGGTGCTGTAAAACAAACAGAAAACCAGTTTAATGTATTTTAAATGCGCTTAAGGACTTCTAAGGGCAGCTGATGAATTCCACTGATAACCACTTATGGGAAACGGTTATCTTTGTAGAAAGATCTCTGGAGTCTGTATAAGTGGACCCTGCATAGATGGGACTAGTTTTCTCAGTGAAAAGAAGTTCTAAATTTATATTATATGGCTGTCCATTTTAAACATTTATTGATGGAATTTAACCACTGCCATGCTACTGCTTCATCACCCTTGTCTTCATCACTGTGGCCTTAAACGGTCACTGCTGTAACGTAACGACAAAAATACCATCGATATGATTTAAGCTGATTACATAACTCTTTATTACTTTAGTAAGTCTAGTGTTTATTGATGTATGACACTAAAATACTGATTTAGTTATGAGGAGAATAAAACTCTTCACTTTTAAGAGTCTAAAACGAGTCAGCCAATACACTTACAGCGCACACACATCTACTGTATGTAAGTAAAGTTGTGTAACAATTCCCTTCGGATTCAGAGGGAAATGGCTTTTCAGTGGGTTTTGCTTATTCTTGCTTTTCAGCAGTTTTATCTCACACACGCATCGTCCACGTCCATAGCTGACGCTCGACCACGCCCCTGCCGAAAGGAGGGCTTAGCTCTCATGGCTTTAATATTTATTTCATTTATACAGTCAATAACACACCATTACACACACAGCTCTGCGTCTTTTAGGTTGCGTCCTGCAGGACCCAAGCCCCGATACACACCTCTAGTGTCACCCTTATCATTTGTATCTTAAAAAAATATAGATCTTATCTTATATAATACTTATGTACATGTGCTTTTGTTTTTAATAAATTTCCAAAGATTTCAAACAAACTTCTTCCACGTTGTCATTATGGGGTGTTGTTTGTAGAATTTTGAGGGAAATAATGAATTTAATCCATTTTGAAATAAGGCTGAAATATAACAAAAAGTGGGAAAAGTAAAATGCTGTGAATACTTTCTTGATGCATCCAAGCAACACCCTAGTAACCAATTAGAATACCATAGCAACCACCTACCAACCACCTAGCTTTAACCTTATCAACCATCTAGCCATAGTCTAGCATCCATCTGGCATGACTAACTACATTTTAATATTGAAACTTTTTAAACTTAACATGTGACATTTTAGTAGTATAACTTTTAACTTTTTAACATATGCTAAATGGTTTAACTGTTTAGCATTTCAGCATTTTAATGTCAATAAGAAGCAAACATTGTAGCAGTGTTTAACTCTGTTATTGTGATTGGTTGTTGACGAGATAACACAAAACTCATCCATGAACTTTACTCTTCCAGTTGTGTGTTCACAGCACCTCACATATTAGATCAATTTCCTCAATAATTTTATAACCAAGTATAATATTTTTGTCTCATGGTTCACTTAACCTACTTAGGATTTGTGTGAAAATCTGATGATGTTTTAGGTCATATTTGTGCAGATACACAGAAAATTCGAAAGGGTTCACAAACTTTCAAGCACCACTGTAAATCACTCTGAATGAGAGACAGTGTAAAGTGCTTTGTAGAAGCGCTAAGGTTAAAAAAGCGCTATATGAGTGCAGTCCATTTACCATTGACTCTCACCCAAAACAATTTAATACAGCATTTTAATGGGATTAGCGTACTGAACACTTTATAATACACTTCACATTTAGATAATAAACTGAACAGAAAATATTCATTTATCTCATTTTTTATGGTTTAGAAAGATGACAGTTGGCACACGTAGCACCCTGCGGTCTGGATCAGAGGCTTAGAAACTTGGAACTGTTCTAGTTTGGTGGGCGACAATGACCTGCTACTTCTTCTTATGAGTCTTTTACTGAATTTAATTCAGTGCTGCTCAACCCGAAATCAGAATCTAATCTCACCCTTAATCCAATATGGTGCTCTGGAAAAAAAAAAAAAAAAAGTTCATTTTATAAGAATGGGTGCAAATTGGAGCCGTGATTTCACCAACTGTGGCAAAGGGACATCATGCTAAATGATTTTATATATATATAATCATCTGACCAATCCTGATCCCTGCTCATGAATTTAGGTCGTAACCGAATAATGAATATGAACATGGTAAATATATCACACAGTGCAGCACAAGTAATGCATTAAGCTTCATATCCGACCTTCTGCTCCGGTCTGCATGAAAGTAAAACGCCGTCACTTCCCCCGGGACATTAGACCTCCACACCTGTAGAGGGCCCCCTCCCCTGAATACTGATTTAACGTGCAAACCTCTATACTGACCCTCTTATTATTCTAAATAGGTATTGTTTATTTTATTCATTTATCAACCTGATAAGAGTTTGACCTATGTTGAGTGTAAACCTGCATGATCGGAAAAAAAATAAATTTAGTACAATTTTTAATACATAATACATCTTACACTTGGAAATATGGATGTACTCTACCTTTAAAAATGATTAAAGCACATAATTTAACTGTAATTTGCTTTTAAAATAAAGACGGATACAATGAAACTGTATGCTCCAACCTCTGACACGCTAGCAACCCGCTGAGATTCCTTAGCAACTGCCTAGCTATGACCTAGCTACGACCTAGCTAGCACCTGGGATAATATAGCACCCACTTCGTAACCACTTGAGCAACTTCCTAGCAACCACCTAGGAAAATCCTAGCAACCACCTACCCACCCTCTAACAACCACCTAAAAAAGCATAGCAACCACATAGCAACACCCTAGTAACTTACACAGCACAATAAATGACATTTGAATTGAGATTCACGTAAGATGCGAAGAAGCGACAATTCCAAACAATTGGCTTCAATTATTCCTCAAACGAATCCTGTGAGGTACGTGGTCTGGTGTTTCTTTAGTTCCCCTCTCACAAGTTTAGTTCCTACATGCACTTAGTTCCCATTTACTGTCTGCTGTGCAAAAATGTAAGAAATGTTTATAACTGGTTTCATCTTATTATGTCATATACAACCTCTTGTGTAGAGACATTATTAAGAACAATGGAAAGGAAACATTTATTTTATCTTATACTATAGGGTTGGAGAAAATGATTTTTTTTTTAAATGCATTACAAAAGGAAACAGCACCTAGACACTCCTGGATGGTTCACTTTAAAAAAACAAAAACAATGAACAAAGTGCAGCACCAGAGATTTCACTTCACTCACACACACACACACACACACACACACACACACACACACAAAGAGAGACATGCTGAGAAAAGGGATCTTAAAAAACCTTTCAGTTAGTACAAAAACTTTCAGCTAGAACTGACCCGTCTTCCAGCAACAGATGACGTCACAAACAGAGTGATTTCCTATTGGCTGAGCTGATCAGCACTGTCAGGACTTTCTGAGCTGGTTGTGCAACTGTGTTTTTGTTCTGTAAACACTTTCACTACAGCAGCCCAGAAACAGGAGAAAGATGTAGAGCTGAAAATATTCCACATCTTCATCCTGTTAGTGTTCCAGTTCCTGAAATGCGCAGAGAAATATCTGACTCTGATAAGTGTGTTTAAATGATATGGCTCATTTAGAATAAATGTTTCAGAAAATAAAGAGCTGGAGATTTAAATATTGTTTACCAATAATTATTGCATATTAGTGAATATCAGTAAGTGTACATAAAGTATAAATTTTGTTTTTTAGTTTCACCAAATACTGTGAGTTTTTTTTTTTTTTTTTTTTTTTTTTTTTTTACATTGAGCAGTTTTCTGAATTACAGGACACAAGCAATCTGGTGTTTATTTCCTGTTCTGTGAAATTCCTATTTTTGGCTTTAAAGTAACTTTTAGAGAAGGGTTTGTCTTTAAGTTTGATGTGTGTTTGGTCTTTGTCAAAGGGCTTCACTACTTGTCCATTTCTCCTGCATCCAACACGTCAAAAATATGAGAACCAAATGTTCCTGTACCGTCTGAGATCCCAGACAGTGACATGCTGTTGTTAGATAATCAACATTATTCACTTCATCTGTGAGGGCCTTAATGCTCACTGCTGTAAATATGTATGTGAGAAATTTTACAAGTTTGCTACTATACAGTCTTAACTGTCTTAATCACGTTGGAGACCGAGTTTTTGGGGTGGGAAGGGATTTATACCCAATCGTCTTACTGACTTGTTGCCAATTAACCTCCAGCTGTTTCTTTTTACTAACACTTACTTTTCCAGCCTTTTGTTCCCCCGTCCCAACTTTTTTGAGACGTATTGCGGCCATCAAATTCAAAATTACCTTATTTATTTTCCTTAAAATTGTGCATTTTCTCAGTTTAAACATTTGATATCTTTTCTATGTTCAATTGTGAATAACATACGGATTTATAAGATTTGCAAATCATTGCATTGTGTTTTTATTTACATTTAACACAGCGTCCCAACTTTTGTACCTAAAGAAAATGATGTCACTTATGTGTGTCAGGTATACTTTTCTTGTCATCCAAATGAAATGTCAGTGTGATGAAATGTCATGTGACAAAATACACTTTAACAATCATTTAAAGGAAATCCAGCTGTTGCCGCTCTTCACAGCCTCCCCCTCGATGTAAATGGGTGTTTGTGCTGCTGCCTGTTTCCTGTAGTCACTCAGAGGTTGTTGTTCTGTCCCCCTGTAGACTGCCTCATTGTTGTTTATGATAAAGTGGGCAAACTTTGTGATGCTGTTTGTGCTGGACCAACCCACACAGTCGTGTGTGAACAAGGAGAACTGCAAGAGGCTCAACAACACGTATTGAGAGTCACAGAGGAGGAGGTGTTCTTGCTTTTCTGCACATCTAGAGGTCTGACAGCGAAGCGGTCCTGAACCCACCTGCATAGAGAAGGGTTAAATTCTAAATCCAGACGCTTGTGTTTGGGTGTCAGGTTGGAAGGAATGGTCGTGTTACACACTGAGCTGTAGCCCACAAACACATCCTCAGTAGACCTGTTTTCATGGAAGTCAAACTGCAGTGGCTCCAGAGTCTCTGAGAGTTTGTTTTTTATGTGTCTCATTAGCACCAGCCTCATAAAGCACTTTACTGCAATACAATTTGAGTTGTATTTTAAGTAGGTCTGTCAAGTTTCTTTAAAATATATATATATATATATATATATACATATATATATATATATATATATATATATATATATATATATATATATATATATATTGAATTCAATTATTTAAAACTATTAATGAGGTTATAATTTTATAGTGTCACAGTCAGAGTGAACATTAGCTGTAGTACACTGTATATTGCGATATCATAATTTTATTGGAAACTTTACTGTTTCAGATGTTTTATTTGTAATCTAAACTGATATTTAGACGTTAAATGTCAGTACATCTTCACAGAGGAAGAATTCACTGACGTGACGTGGATGATGTGGAGAATCAAACTGAGAACGCATTTCCAATTATAAGCAGAATTCTACAGAATTATAAGCAGAATTCTATTATAAACAAATTCAAATTTGTTAATAATGTTTTTTTCCATCAGTAGATTATAAATTTTTGAGCATTCCTATTGGACGGGAGCTGCCTTCATAACTGCATCATTTTAAGCCAGAATATTATGTTATAACGCAATATAATATTATAATGTTGTGACTCAGGTGGTAGAGCTGGTTGTCCACTAATTGTAGGGTTGGCGGTTCGATTCCCGGCCCACACGGCTCCGCACGGCTCCGCACGGCAAAGTGTCCAATATTAACTGAAAAGTTCTGTCAGCAGGCATCACGTTCGGGACAGCCTTCAGAGTCATCATACAGCGTCACCTGTAGAACGCTGCACACAACACGCTTGTTTCTTTATTTACGCAGCAGTTAGTTCTGGTCCACTAATCTGATTGGTCGAGCAGCATTGCAAGAGTGCTTATATTCAGTATACCCGCACTGGGAATGTTTCACTGTGTGTATCACTCCACTCATCCGTGTTCACGACATAAAATACCACTTCCTAGTTCGAAACTGTTACTACAGTAGAGTTAGTGACGTCATCAGTGGATATCTCAAACTGTACTTTTCAGTAATAAACTCAACTTATGAATCTCATCAGATGAAGATGAAAGGAAGAAGAGAAGACAATTTCACCAGAAGGACGCACCTTTAATGGGAATGTACAAGTCAATGTGGACTAGCTAGCCGATGTGCTATACAGTGTGTGTAGCTTCTTCAGGAGGTTTCCAGAACCAAGCTAAACAGAACATTTGTCCATATTGTGTCTGAAATGTTAGTTACTACTAGAGGATACAGTTACTACGTCAGTTATCATAGTAATTTCTTGTTTAAATAAGTGTTGAATAAACGCAATAGAGCAGCTGGGATTAGCGACAGCACTCAAACTGCGGTCTCGTGCCTACTGCCGAATCACAGCCATGTAGATGTTCAGTATAATGCACTCTTGCGGGAGTGATATTGCTTAATTACTGCACACTGATTTAGAACGGATACCAAACTTTACACTCCATCGAGAACTGATGTAGGTGTCTGATGTTTTTATAAACTCAAACTAAAGCAACAAATTTCATTAAACTCAGAAAAGCATGATTTATCCAGTCAAAAATCAGAAAGACAGATACATACATTCAATAAATTATCTACTGATTTTTAATTTCTCAAATAAATATTTCTCCTAAAAATCATAGAGCTCTTTATTCTGCAGCTTTCAGACATCTTCCTTCCTTCCTTCCTTCCTTCTTTCCTTCCTTCCTTTTCTCCTCCTCAGGAAAAGGAGGTTTTAATGTTTGATGAGAACTTCTCAGTAAATCATGAACATAAAGCTGAATATTATTTTTTGTGTTTATTTATTTGATCAGTCTTATTAGATTCGATTATTCACTAACAAGTAACATTACGGTAAGTGTTTAACATTTCTCAATAGAAATCGTGTTAATTTGTCTGACAGAGTAAAAGATAGTAAAAGACAAACCTCTGAAAGAAAGTAAAAGACAAACCTCTGTAACTAAACACTACCTACTTCAGTAGAGCTCAAATAAAATCCATCCACTGTTCAGTAGATATCTGTTAGCTCACTAGCTATTAATTAGCCACAAAAGCTAGCTACGTAAATAGAGCCTAATTTCAGCTTGCTAATTTCAGCAACGGACCGACTTCTAACAATCTACGATTACAAATATCTGTTACATATTATACCTGTCTGGTTCTGGCATGTCTGTCACACTGACAATCCCACACTGAATTATGGGATTGCGTTCTCTGAGAAGGATACTGTACATGCGATGCTGCCTTCTGATTGGGACGGTCCTTTTCTCATGAGCGCACAGATGCTGCCTAGACAGGATGCCGGTCCTTCAGTGGACTTAAATATTTAAATGTGATTTTCTACTCATGGGGAAAGTTAAAATGCTTGAACGCTTCTACTAGTTGAGATACGTACTGTTGTGTTGGGGAACTATATAAAGTAAAACATGTCTGAATTTGACTTTACAGGCCACGACACATCATATTTAGGACGCTGTAGTGAAGCGTATAGAACGTAAATAAAGTATAGAACGTATACAGTGTATAGAACACAAGGGCGTAGATTTGCATATGGACGGTAGGGACATGTCCCTACCAATATTTTGGTAGGGCAGAATTGTCCTTACCAATATTTGTGCAAACTCGTTCGCATTATCTTTGGAGTGAAGTCATGTAAATTCCATAGCATTCTCTCCCAGAAGCTCCCGGATTTAGGCATGCTAGCATTTGATTGGCTGAAAGGGAGGAGGCGGGGCTATCTGAAGGTTCACCTTACGTGCAAATATCGAACTGCCAGTGTAGAGTACAGACACGGAGGCGAGGGCTGATCGGCTGACAATGCTAACTAAGTTATCAAGGCTGTCAGTCCATACCTCAAGCATGGGTGAAAAATTTAGTCTTTCAGATGACTTTACTCCCTTTCCTCTATTGCCTGCAGGGCACAGCATACAGAAAGTATTTTTTCCCATGACAACATGTTTTGTACTTTGTAGATATCATGCCACCAAAAAAAGGACGAGACATCAGCAGCTTTTCCCCACCCAAAGCGTAAGTAATAGGTAGTACACTAACTGTCCAGTAGCCACATTGAGTTAAAATGAAAACCTGTTAGCGACCAAACGTCACCAGCCTTGCACTGCGGAAAGTAACGTCACCTGATGTTAGTTAACCGTGTTAGCTAGCGTTAACTAGCAAGCTAACCCTGGCTTCTGTCATCTGCAGGCTAGCAGTCACGTTGCTAGCCGGAACATAAAATAGGTGCATATACGAAATGATGTTGAGTTGAATTTTAGTTTAGAAATCCCATGAAAATGTCATCATTTAATGAATGAGTTTGTCTGCAGGAAACGCAGCAGCAGGCTGAAGTAGAGCAGGATGAAACAGCTGCATCTTCAGGGTTTCAGTCGAGGTCCTAATTATTAATTTTTTGTTTTAATTGTAGGGAGGCATCAGCATTAAATTCAGCCTTTAGGATGTTCAGCAAATATACAGTATAACTTTTGAAAGTCAACATATTGGTCATGAGTTTGTTTTGAAAAAAATCTTACATCAAAACATCATAAGATCGCATTCACTCAATATTAACATTTCCCTCAGAAATAAATGGGATCCAAAGTTAACAAGTAATTTCATAGTTTACTTTCTTTTAGTCTTTGATCTGTTGCTTTGTATAATTTGTGTTTAAATGTAAATACAGATCTTAATGTAAATATAGATGTTATATTTTAATAAACCAGTTGGTTGTCAACATTAAACAGTCCCTAATTTTTCTGGAGTGGGTGTCCCTACCAATATTGAGACCAGACCTATGCCCTTGATAGAACATATACAGCATATAGAACGTACATTGTAATAATCAGTGTTCTTGAGAAATATTTCTGTCTGTACTGCTGTCTCTCATTCTTCTGACTCTCTGTCTGGCGTTGATCCTGTTTGTTATTGTGTCTTTGGGTTTGTTTCATTTGTATATACCTTGTAAATAACACAAATAACCACCACTTGTAAACGGCGCATTGTAAACCGCGGTTCGGAGGAAGTCGACGCCGTTTACGTTTAATCCGTTTCCTCTCGGTTTTGGGGTTAGCTATTCCGTTAGTTAGTTCACTTTGTGTATAGTTAGTGGGAATTTTGTTTCTGAAACTTTATCCACTTTGAAAATATTTTTTTTTAAAGTGTGAGAATAAAATACAAAGCAGACGCAAACCTGGTCTTGCCACATCTTTATTTCTTTGTATGTTGCGGCCCGATCTAGACCGGGTCATAACATCAGCCAATAAGTGTTTACTAATAAACTACTTACAAACATCACTTATAGGACATCCATCCATACATCTTCTATACCGCTTATTTTACAGGGTCACGGGGAACCTGGAGCCTATCCCAGGGAGCATGGGGAACAAGATGGGGTACACCCTGGACGAGGTGCCAATCCATCGCAGGGCACAATCACACACACATTAATACAGTACAGACACTTTGGACACGCCAATCAGCCTACAATGCATGTCTTTTGGACTGGGGGAGGAAACCGGAGTACACGGAGGAAAGAGCACGGGGAGAACATGCAAACTCTGTGCACACAGGGCAGTGGTGGGAATCGAACCCCCGACCCTGGAGGTGTGAGGCGAACGTGCTAACCACCGATCCTCTGTGTGCCCCAGTAATAGGACATACACTTTGTTTTTATTATTATTATAAAATTTGCACAGTGCCAAACATGAACCATGATACACAGTATCCAGATTTTATATACACATTTTATTTTGTTTTTTTATTTCAGACACTTTTTTGTTATTTTAAGCACAAAAGCAAAATTTAAGAACTGCATATTTCTTGAAACCCTTTTTACCATTTAAATATGATATTTGAATACTATTCATGAAGTTAAAATTCCTCTAGCACTAAAATAGTTTTAGTCCTAATGTACAGTATTCTCTCTCTTCTCCAGTAGAGTTAATGATGCAGCTGTGGTTGATCTTTATCTCTTCACTGAAGATAGAACAGGGCGAGTTGCAGACCCTGATCAGGAGGCCGAGCAGACAGGTGATAAAAGTCCCCGTTAAATCAGGACAGAATAAAGAGACGGGAGAAACATGTCTGCACTTCACAACAATCCCAGCAGTTCTTTATTAAATACAGATTTAAAAAATAAAATGTTTTCAAACAGTAAAGTGTTTTCTTTCTCAATAACCATGTCTCATGACATTTGTCCTCGTTTATCAAAAATAATACACATTTACATATCCATTTTCCCTCTTCCACATGTACAGTAGGCGCACATTTTAGAGATAATAAATAATAATAAATAATAAACTCGACATTTTTTTATCTATAAAAACATGTTAGTTATTTTCACACAAGGGAATGTCACACAAGACTAAATCCACAGGGTCATTATTCACCTGAGAGAAACCTGCTGATCTTCTACATTTAAAACACAGGCTTGTCTGACTTCATGTTCAAAAATAAATCATAAACCATAAATCATAAATCATAAATCATAGATCAGTGTTAAATTGGACTGGGATGGTTAAATGTACCACGTGACTGGGGGAGTCCCTCAATTAAGTTCGATTGTAAATAAACACAGCTTTAACATTAAACACGGATGAATACTGCAGTAATAACATCAGGACTCGGTCACTGGAGACTTTTTAAATATATAATAAAGGAATATGGACATTTTCCTCTCATTTTCATCAATCTAGTACTTTGTACATTTACAGTACACACAGCGCGTGCTTCAAGTCCCACTCTCAGACACCAGGGAACTGCATCAAGACACAAACAAAATTAAATCAATAACAAACATTACACAAAGGTCCACATCGTTAGTGTGTGTGTGTGTGTGTGTGTGTGTTTTACAGAAGAGTAAAGTGTGTGTAACTGGGTTGAGTCTCTGCCTGGACACAGCTGAGTGTGTGTGAGAGAAATGATCTGATTGGATGATTTATTTATGATGTTCTCTTCACTCAGCTGTATTTCTGACTCTGTTCAGTGTGTGTGTGAGAGTGTGTGAGAGAGTTAGAGTGTGTGTAGTCAGTGAGGAGTGGATTGATCTGAGCTGCTGATTGAACACACACTTCAGGATGAGATTATTTCTGCTCTGTTTCACACTGGTGTGTGTGAAGGACACTGAAGCACAGAGTAAGTCAGATATCATTTATTCATTTATTTATTTATTCATGAGATCAGTTTCATTCTGCTGGAGATATTTATCACTCATTAATACACACTTATACAGGGGGATGTCGGGGTTTGGGTTTATTATAGAGCTGGGGCTCAATAAAACACTTTCAGATCTTTACAAAAACTTATTAGATTTCGTTGAATCTAACTGTAATAACGTGCTGCGCTGTGTGTGTGTGTGTGTGTGTGTGTGTGTGTGTGTGAACTGCTCCAGATAAATTGCACCATTTGCAGTTGGCCGCGTGCTCAGACACGGATAAGGAGTATATGTTTGGTGATGATGGAGAGGTGGAGGTTTACGCAGATTTTGAGAAGAAGGATATAGTGAATGCGCTGCCTCCGTTCGCTGATCCGATAGAGTTCCCCGCAGGATTCGCGGCCGCCGAGGGTGCTACTGCCAACTGCCAAGCAAACTTACAGGTGCTTTCAGGAGACTTTAAAGACCAGCCGCTGCCACAGGGTGAGTAACTCCGAGTATAAAAGGCGCACACACCTACACTGAAGATGAAATCTGATCCAGAATGAAGATGTTGTAGTTGTAGATTTCTCTGTGAATTTCTGACCATCACACTGTCAGTAACGATATTAAACATTACATCCTACACCCTGCAGTTCACCGACATCACAGTCACACCACACAACCGGTATATCACACTGTTTATTTATTACCACTCCAATACAACATCCCAGAATGCACCACACCGTCACAGCCGTTATTCACTCTTCCCCGAAACACAAACTGTTTATTACATTACATTTATTTACACTAATGATCACGATCGCTTAGATCAAGAGGAACTGATAAAGTGCTGTTTATAAATCTAAATACATCCAAATAAATCGAAATAAATCTTTCCACCATCTCTTTTTTTCCTCTCTCTCTTTTTCTCTATTCTCTCTCTCTCTCTCTCTCTCTCTCTCTCTCTCTCTCTCTCTCTCGCATGCACACACTCACATACACACACACACACACACACACACACACACTCACACTCACACACACACACACAGATAAAGGTGCTAAAAGTAGATTGTATAAGTGACTTGTTATAAAATATAAAGAGCTGTTCCGAGGCAGAGGAAAGCACAGTGTTAAGTAGTGAACACACCCAGAGGGTTTAGTTGTAAATAGTCGTGGTGAAGACGCCTCTTCTGGAATTTAATCTGTTATATTTGATGTGAATAATCCTGTAATAAAGCTGCTGTCCTCAGCGTTCAGGATTAAAAGCACGGTTTAGATTCCAGAGCTGTCGGTTATGAGAAGATAAAGACGCTCAGGAGAAATAATAAACGCTCCACAGTCTCAGTGTGAGAACGATGACACACACGTGTTTATATTTCTGTCCAGACGCCCCACAGACCTCCATCTATGCCAGAAATGGTGTACAGCTGGGTTCAGAGAACACACTGATCTGTCACTCCATAAGGTTCTTCCCTCCGCCTGTCCGTGTGCGCTGGACCAAAAACAACCTGGACGTGACGGGTGAATCCTCACTCAGCCAGTATTACCCCAATGAGGACAAAACCTACAACCAGTTCTCCCACCTGCCCTTCACTCCACAGGAAGGAGACGTGTACACCTGCACGGTGCAGCACGAGGCCCTGCAGACGCCTGACACCAGGACATGGGGTGAGACCCAGTGTTCAGTCACTGATTCAGTCTGTACTTCACTTTACTGAAATAACCCTGTGTGTGTGTGTGTCTCTGTGTGTGGGTGTGTGTGTGTGTGTGTGTGTAGAGGTGAATGTTGATCTCCCCAGTGTGGGTCCGGCTGTGTTTTGTGGAGTGGGTCTGGCTGTAGGATTGCTCGGAGTCGCTACCGGAACTTTCTTCCTCGTTAAAGGAAACCAGTGCAACTGATGCTTCAGGTAACAACTTTTATTAAACTTTCCAGTTATAATATTTACTGCACTGTAAATCTCTGACACACACACACACACTCACACACACTCACACACACACACACACACACACACACACACACACACACACACACACACACACACACTCACACACACACACACACACACTCACACACACACACACACACACACACACACACACACACACATACACACACTCACACACACACTCACACACACTCACACACACACACACACACACACACACACATACACACACTCACACACACACTCACACACACTCACACACACTCACACACACACACACACATACACACACTCACACACACACTCACACACACTCACACACACACACACACACACACACACACACACACACATACACACACTCACACACCTGTTTCTGTCCACAGTGACGAGTCCAGAGGTTCAGATTCACACCAGGACGTCTCCTGTAGGTTTTTCTCCACGGATCCTGTGCGTCGGCTCCAGTTGAATTCTTCTGTTAAAGCGTTTAATGTTCTTTCTTTTTGTCCGGTTCCACTGTCCCCTGTTATTATACTGGATTTTACTGCACACATCTGTTCATAATCTTTCTTTTCCAGTGTGTGTACTGTGTAATTAATGTTAGAAGACAGAACACAAATGTAAAGGAATATGAGCGCTTACAAATAATAAAAGAAATAAACTTTATTGAGGTGAATGTGAATGATGAAGTGATTTGTTCCTCCACACGGACACTGCATGCAGGAACTGACTGCAGCAGCAGCGCGTCGTCTCTGGATTAGTCCAGTTTCAGCGTAAATAACCTTCACGGAGACATCACACACCTCACGTGTAATACGTGTTTCAGACCTGATCAGTGAATAATGTGTGATCACGTGTCAAAAGTGTGTACTGCAGATACACCTTGTTATGACCTTAACACGAAAATGACATCTGAAAATTAAAACCACTTTACCCTAGAAGTGAAAATAAATAAATAATAAAAGTAAACACACTACACACTACATGTAAAAAAAAAAAAAGTGAGAATCATAATGTGTATAAAAACTGTAAATTGTAATGTGACTGTTGACACGTGACGTGACGTCTGCACGTTGGAGTTTCTGGAGCATGTGAGTGAATGATGGACCGAGTCACTGTTTCCTCGTCTCCATGGTGGATGGAGAAATTCCTCATGATGATGTTTCTGATTGTGTTGTGATGACACGTGATACAGTCACTACAACACACACACACACACACACACACACACACACACACACTCTGCACTCACTTTACTGCATGGAACAGATTTCCTCCTGTCTTCATCATCTGCGTGTAGGTTTATTTTCTCTTTAGGATTATATTCTGTGTAATCGTCCAGGTCTCGCTGTCTGCTTTACTTTTCACTGATGCAGCTCTGATTTATTAGTGAGAAAAAAAAACAGTGTTATCCTGGAGATCTCTTCTGTTTAGACACACAGGAAATCTAGTGTAGACTTGATATGCAGGAAATTCAACATCAAGTTATCTTTTGTTCACATTTGGTATTTATTTATTTATATTCATGTCCAAGGTTCTTGAGGTCGTTCTGATACTTTTGGATAGTGAAGAATCAAAAATAGAAATACGTGAGCACATTCTACACACTCTAACTGCGCTCAGGTGCAGAATAACAAAAATACCAGTGTGGTAAAAGTAGCGTTCTCTCACACACTGAATTTACAGCTCCAAACATCTTTTATTGAAAGTTCAACATTTTGACTGTCAGGTCTTCATCAGGTACAGTGTAAACATGTGTAATAAATACAGAAAGCAAATAAACAGAAAAAAAGTTCTTTGTGAATATGATGTACATGTTTTCTGTGTTTTATATATATGGAAAATTAATAAATTATTCTACATTATTCTACATTAACATTAAAGATGCTTACCCCTCTCTTCTTTATTATGAATAAAAAAAAAATATGTATCAGATGAAAATATACAAACACCTTCAGGAGAACATTAAAACACATTCAACACAACATGTGTATGTAAAATCAGATGACCAAAGGAAGAAGTGAGGATCATTATTTACATACTGTATACATGAAGAGGATAGAAAAAAATAAATAAATAAAGGACAAAAGATAAAGCGTTCAGTACCATACAGTTCCTATAAGGTTACAATGCTAGTAAGAAATAGGTAATTAAATATAAATAAATGAAAACAATAACTGAAAGAAAGTTGGTGAAACCTAATCATCAGTCATTACAAAATAATTCTTCATATAGTTTCAGAAATCTTTCACATTTTTTATTACTAATTAAACAGAAAGACCTGATCAGTGAGTCTACATCTATCAAAACATGTGAAAGAGAAGGAAATGAACTCATCTATTTTTGTTTATGGATAATTACAAACAAATAAAAAAGTAAATAATATATTCTTTAGATCTGAGGCAGAGTCAGTGTAATAACAAATCATGACTTTCAAATTAAATTTTTGTGCAAAAATGGGGGATTTATTTAAATCTCCCTCCCTTCTGAAAACCAGCCGCGAGATACAGTGACGTCATAGGTGATAGGTCAGCGAGAGTGCATGGGGGGGCAGTTGTCAAAATAAAAGTCATGCAGTCACCAGGGATACTTTAACAGAATATTTTGTGTAATTATACTAAAATTAATGTTATGTATGTATAACTCTGTTAAAATATAGATAACTAAACAACATACACTCACACATGCATAAAATATATATGTAGATGATGTGTTTTCAGGAAATAGTTAGTGCTTTAAAAAAACATCATTAACTTTGGGGCCACTCGTATATATTTTAAAATATACTCAATAAAAACACTTTATAATGCAGGACTTTGCCTTGTTGTATTTTTTAACTGGTATGTTTATAAACCTGTCATGTATTAGCAGCTGGTGGAGAGGACAGCAGTTACTGTGCTAACGTAATGTTTGATTGATGTTATGCAGGAATTCATTTAATTTAAGAAAACAATAGACAATTTATGATGTATAATAGTTATGTAACATTATGACATTAATAACATTAAACTTTAATTATCACAGACATGAAGGAAATACCAAAACAGTCCACATTCTTCTCTATCTAAATACAAAATATATAAATATATAGAAGCTGAACTCATATCCTGTGAATATAAACATTTATTTATCCCAATGTAATAAACATTTTACTGTCATTTCATGCAGGGTGTGTTATTGTTATATAACCATAAAGCAATATATTATTATTCTCCAATAATAATAATGCTGCCCTTATTATTATTATTATTATTATTATTATTATTATTATTATTATTATTATTGATTTCTCACACTCATACCTCTGTGTAATTAAAAATGTATTTGTGTTGATAAAATAAGAAGTTATAAACAGTGAAATGTATTGAAACTCTGACAGTTTTCACAGGTGACTGTATTGGATTATACTCTGCCTGGTAACATGTGACTGTGTGTGTGTGTAGTGCAGGATTGGTGTGTGTGTGTGGTGCAGGATTGGTGTGTGTGTGTGTGTGCGTGTGTGTGTGTGTGTGTGTGTGTGTGTGGTGCAGGATTGGTGTGTGTGTGTGTGTGTGTGTGTAGTGCGGGACTGGTGTGTGTGTGTGTGTGTGTGTGTGTGTGTGTGTGTGTGCGTGTGTGTGTGTGTATAGAGTAGCGCTGTATCAGTCACACTGTACTCAGTGAGAGATCAGACCCCGAGAGGAACAATGTCCAAGCTGCTGAAGATTCTCCTCATCATACTGCCTGCAGTCCTGCACACAGCACGTGAGGCTTTTTATTAGTTGTCGTTTTTAGTTATTTAGTTTGTTTGTTTGTTTGTTTTTCAAACAAAAAGAACCGAATGTTTAGAAGGATTCAGTTTGTTTATTAAATCTGTCAGAAGAATATTACAGAACTGGAGATTTTTTATTTTAATGTGTGTTTAAAGGCAGGTTTAAATATAGAATTAGATTAAAATAAAACATAAAAAAGCGATTAAATATAAAAGTTGTGGTACTGTTTTAACCGTGGGGAAAAACGTTTTGATTGTTATTTTCTCACAGTTGGACATTCCCTGGCACAGCCAGCTTGGTGCATCTGGAGTAAAGAGGATCTCAGTGACATGGAGCTCATAGTGTCTTACATCATTAATAAGGTTAACTACCTAGAGTATAACAGCACTCTGGGGAAGTATGTGGGATACACTGAGTTAGGCATCAAAAACGCAGACAGATTTAACAAAGACCCTGCAGAACTGCAAGCACAAAAAGCCTCTCTGGACTCTTTCTGTAAGAATAATGTTGGGGGTTACTACAACGCCATCCTCAGTAAAACAGGTGAGATCACTGACTAACATAAACACCTTTATCATGTAATATTCCCAGTGTCTCCTCATTCTGCATTCCTGCACAGATTTATCTTCATTTCACAGTTTACTTACACATAATAAACTACATATAATATACACTGATCTGCTCTTCTCTAACTTATTAAATACCAAATTACACCGATTACCTGCTAGATACCTGCATAGTATTATTATTATTATTATTATTATTATTATTATTATTATTATTATTGAACTTGGATGAACTCTCACGCACGCGCTGTCCTCCAGCTAGCGGATTTAAAGGGGCCGAGTTCAATTAGAAAAACACATTTTATCTGTAGATGATGAATTTACATTTTTAATTCAATTTAAATTCTGATTTAATACAGAAATGATGAAAATATTTACAGTATGTAATGCGAGTACATCATAAGTAACGGTAATAGAATACTTTTTCCCAGGAGAAGAGTAATTGAATTGCAGTAACTGGTTATTTATGAAGGCGTTACCCAGCACTGTATATAATGAGTGACGGTAACATGTGACTGTGTGACTGTAACACTTACAGCTGTAACTGCATGTTGATGTGGTTTCATGTGCAGTTGAGCCCCAGGTTGAAGTGAAGTTGGTGAAGAAGTCAGACGGCACTCACCCGGCCACACTGATGTGCAGCGCTTACAGCTTTTACCCTCCAGCCATCTCGGTGACGTGGCTGAGGAACGGGAAGGAGATTAAAGGAGGTGTGACATCCACTGAGGAGATGGCTAATGGAGACTGGTACTATCAGGTCCACTCCCATCTGGAGTACATGCCTGAATCTGGAGAGGAGATCTCCTGTGTGGTCCAACACGCCAGCTTCACCAAACCCATGAACTACAAGTGGGGTGAGTCTGATCACCACAGTCAGATCTGAATGTCTGAGTCCACCACCATGAACCGATCTTACTTCACTAAACACGAATACACACCTGAGAAATCCTCTTTCACTCAGATAATAACTCCTTCTGTTAATAACTCCTTCTGTTAATAACTCCTTCTGTTAATAACTCCTTCTGTTATCTTTCAACAATTACACCTGATGATACGTCAACCAGCTTTCAGTCACCAACAATAAACAACTTTAACAAATCAAATCAAATCAGATTCTTCAGTTTCTGATTGTTCCTATCTGAAAGTAAAAGCAGTTCTCCATGCTGTTGGTCCGTACTGAAAAATATAAAACGCTGTTGTTTTATTCCACAGTGCCGAGTGCTGCTGTTCGGTTGTGTGATATATAATAATTAACCCTTTATACCTCAGACCCCTCGATGCCTGAACCTGATAAGAGTAAGATTGCTATCGGGGCTTCAGGGCTGGTGTTGGGGATCGTGCTTTCAGCTGCTGGATTCATCTACTACAAGAAGAAATCCTCAGGTCAGTGTCTTAACCAAAAGGAAAACAGAACATCTGAAAACTCTTATTAAAATGAAATGCTATTAATAATAAACCTGCTCCCTGATATTCATCCTTCTGCTCTATTTCTGATTTCTGTTCTCAGGACGGATCCTGGTGCCGACATAAATGCAGGTAGAGACTGACCTTGACTAGTTTACTGGATTAGAGTTTATTTACCCATAATGCTCACTGCTTGGGTAGAGTTATGCTAAATGTTTTCATGTTTAAGCTCACACGTGTATTATTATTATTATTATTATTATTATTATTATTATTATTATTATTTTGCAGGTCTCTGAGCAGAGAAACACTGGAGTGTTTGCTGAAATGTCTTTATCTGTTAAACATCTGCTTTATTCCTAATAATTAGTCTTTACTGAGAAATGAGACATTAATATGTGCATCTGAGTCTGTATTATCCTTCACCTTCATGTAGGACCAGCTTTATGTAAGATTTTGATGAAACTGATGTTAAATAACTTGATTTTAGGCTTTGTAATGGTTCTGGAGTAGAATCTGAGCTTAGAGACCACATCCAGTGTGAAATAATGTACAACTGAAGGCCTTATAATGCACCTGAGAGAATTCCTTTCATTATTAAATCACCAGCGCCCCCTACAGTCTGCTTTAACCTGGAACACTTTCTCAGTTTCAGTAACAGTTTATTATTTCATACTAACAGATCTGTATATTTCTGGTTTTGTATCATTATTCACCTCAGTTTTATTTTAACTGTAAGAACTGGATTTATTCTTGATTCTGTGTGTGTGCTGACTCCTAATAAACTTTTGGTTGTAAAAGAAATTGATGTAAAAAATAATTAATCGTAAATTATATAGATAACTATAATCAGAGAGATTTATATCATTTAGTTCCAGTTATAAAGCTGATGAACTAAACGCAGGTTTTATTAGTAAAAGTTTAATCCTGCTGTAGTACTGTGGAGTAATCACTTTTGGGTCACGCATTATGAATTTATTTCAAGCTTACATGAAGAGTCAGGTCCAGTTCGGGGCGGGAACTTCATTTCCTCTGCGAAAAATAAAGCAATGCATAAGATATAATAAACAGATTTAAAAATGAAATGGTTTTCAGTGTGGTGGATAATTTTGACTTTATAAGACGATGTTTTTAGTCAGAAGAGTCGATCGATTTATTCTGAAATGTGTTCTTTAGCTTTGAAAATAAAAGAAAAAGCCTCAGAGCTGAAATCTTGTCATTATTTGTGAAAATGGAGAAACAGTGTGTCATCATAACACACTGACCTTTGCTCAGATCCAGATTATATCTCACAGCTGCTCATGTGTGGGTTGTTATGCTGGACATTAGCATTAGGCTAACATGTTTATATGATATAAAACATACAGGAAATTTGTTTTACTAACAATACTTTAACTATTTATTTATGATCTTCCCCTGAAGTAAATGACACTTATACCTGTTATACAGGACATTACTGGACTCTATTTAAGTATCAAACGCTCTTCAATAGAAAGCTGATCTTTCAATAACGTCTTCCTCTAGTTACTGATGATGTCATAATATTCCTCTGCTGTAATTGGTTCATGTAGAAGTGGTTTCAGTGATTTAAACACTTCCTGAAAGTGTGCGTTCAGTGGAAATGGTTTCTCAGATTAAGAACTTTTATCCAGGTCGTGAATTACAGAATAAAGGTTTACGGTTCTGCAGGTTTGTGTGTGCATTCAGGACGTCCGTGATTTTATTTTATTAAAGACATTTTTAAACTTGTACTGAAAGAGGACAAATTTAACCGGTTATGTACTGGAGAATAAATATTCCATATGTACTAACTGCAGAATTGCTCAATAAACTAACAGCAATATGATTAAATATGAATATAGTTCTGTACTGAGTGATACAGTGCTTATGGCTTGTGATCAGTCAGAAGAAGCTTTTAGGCTTCAGGTTGGCTGAATCATGTAAAAATAAATAATGTTGTGTCAATAATCCCAAATCACTTCATACACTTTAAAATGATCCGGCTCCGGAGACTCTCTGTATTTTCTTTCCCTAGAGACTGAATATGTAACCGTGCTCCTGCTCTGTGATTGGCTCACACGCTGAAAAGGCTTTATGGACTTCTCAGAAATGTTCTGGATTCCTTGTGTTTCAGTCGTGTTGAACACTTAAATCACTGAAACAGGAACACATCGTTTAAAACACAGTGGAACGTTAAATAACTCGGTCTCTCTACAGAGAGACGTACTGAAGAGTGACGGCTTCATCATCCTTTTCACCAACACTGCGTTCGGGACGTTTATAAAGAGTAGCACTAATGTGAAGAATATCTTTACTTCCTCATTCTTCCAGTGTGTGTGTGTGTGTGTGTGTGTGTGTGTGTGTTGTCTCCCCTTAACAAAGCCATAGATGTTTGGTTTTGGTGTGCGTCTGTGTGGTGTGTTTATGGTGGAACTCTGGGGATTTTCTCCAAACCGGTTTCTCCTGACTGTGCCAGAAGGTTTAATTGGGTGTACTTGTTCTTCAGTGCTGCGTTCAGTAATATATATTACGCAATACTGTATATCCAACACCTAATATTATCTCCAGCGCTTTTATTATTATTATAAGCAGTATTCGTGGGAGTAAAGCGCCTGTCCCCTGAGTCTGCATCAGGCGCTGCTCCATGTCCTGTTTCTGCAGAACTGTGGTGTGTGATCTTGATCCTATTCCTATGTCACATACTGCTCTGGAACCAGGGATGGATTACTGACTGTCTCCAGAGGCCCTGGTCACCAAGGGTCACGGATTCAGGTCACAAAATGTATTTCGCCATTACGCTAACACACACACACACACACACACACACACACTCACACACACACACACACACACACACACACACACACACACTCACACACACACACACACACACACACACACACACAGCATGAATTTAAAGTCACAGAATCTGAAATAAATCAGGAAGTGTTATTAGTGTGTTTGGGTCTGAATTTGTAACCAATAAGCAGTCCGTTGTGTAACTGGATTTAGACGGATGAACGTAGACCCCATATTAAGTGTGTCGATGGAAAGAAAATGAAAAAATGAAAGAGAAGTCAGACAACATTCATTTTCCCAAACGTGTCAGGTCAAAAAACGAACTAAACCGAGCTGGAGCTTGTTAAAGAGATGATGAGCTGTGCAGGCGTATCGGAGTTTCTCTTGGTGTGATTAGTGCCGTGGACGTCTTACTAACTGTACGACATCCCAACAGTGCAAAAATTGGACACACAGACACACTGACAGATCAGACTTCACACAGTGTTTAGATAATAACACACACGTGGTATGAACTGTACTGTAGATACATTCTCATGAGGTTGTGTGTGAGTAACGTGTAGGTGTGTATGCGCTCAGTGCAGGACATCAGTAGTGCATGATTTATTGTAGTCCAGGTGTAATGTTAATGTGTGTAATAAATATATTATTAAGAATTTATAGATGATGAAATGCACAGCTTATGTATGAGTCCAGAATCCAGGAACATGACGTTGATAGCACAAAGGAAGGAGCTTTAACGTATGGTGACATGTTCTCTTGGGTTGTATGGTTCTGTAGCACCTGCCTGATGGCGTCTGAAAGAAGTGAGAGAGCAGAGGGGTGTGGTCATTAACCGTTTTCTGTCCACATATCTTTGCTCAGGTGGTGAATATTTTATTGATGGGAGCGATCAGGCATCTGATCATCTCAGGAATATTAATTACTCGTAATAGTTTCTTGATGAGTTCATGAGGAGAACAAGAACGAAGCCAGCTGACAGTCAAATACTCGTATTGCATGTATAATGTAAAGTAGTAATATATGCAGGTTTTTCTCAAATTTTTTTGCTTGGGTTTTGGGGAAAAGCAGTCGGAGTTCCCGGCCCAGGATTTAAGGCCGAGTTCACGCTACACGACTTTCAGTGTCTGTAGATCGCTGTGCTGTTCCGACTACACGACTTGCTGTCTTGTAGTCTGTCTTGCAGTCTTGAAGTCGTTGTGGTGTTCACACTACGTGATTTCTTAGCGACAGGGGCTCACACACTACACCATCTGACGATGACTGTGTCACCTGACGACTCTATCTGGTGTCCAAACTACGTTTCGTCACAAAAACACATGTGAGAAGTGACACAGATATGTGACATGAAAACGTCTGGGTTACGCATGTAACCCTGTTCCCTGAGAACAGAACGAGAAGGTGTGTGAGCTCCACGCTGTGGGAAGCGCCCTCACGCGTGACCGGTATCTGAAGCTTGTGTAACATCATGCATAGTTCTAGGCCTGCCGTGATCAGGTGACGTGGCAATTAAGTGCACCGTGTGATATAAAAACAGCAGCTGTGAAACGTACCGTCAGCCTTGTTATCTGAAGTGAAGACGCAATTCACAGACATGCCCCTGTATGGAAAATCTACACAACATCTCGTTCCCTTCTCAGGGAACAGGGTTACACGCGTAACCCAGACGTTCCCTTTCAAAGAGAACTCAACGTTGCGTGAGCTTCACGCTGTGGGAACGACAATACCTACTCCATCATACTGAGGGTATGGCCTGTATAAAATGACCCGAGCCCGAGGGTCACTGCAAGACACTCGAGCCCGGGGTGGAATGAATATCCAGGCTGTAATAACGAATGAATGTGTGTGGTGTAGACCAACCTGCAGCAGCACATACATCCTGTAAGGATACCCCTTTGGACAAAGCCTCGAGAAGGCGACCCCCCTAGTGGAGCCCTTATGCACAGAGGCGTAGCGAGACCGCGCCCCTCATAAGCGATAGAGATTGCTTCCACTAACCAATTAGAGATGTGTTGCTTCGATACAGCATCACCTCTACTGTCACCGCCAAAGCCGACCAGCAGCTGCTCCGACTGACGCCACCGGCAGTGGATGTAAGTACAGACGAACCCTTACTGGACACAGCAGGTGCAATTTCTCTTGTTGTGGTGTGAGGAACAGAGGAGGGCAGGAAGCCTGCAACACCACTGGCTGGGCAGCAGACACTGACACTTTAGGAATATAATCCGGCCTAGGATACAGGAAGGCCTTGGGTAATTTTTATGCTCATACTGAGGATCCTTGCAACATGCTCAGTAATGTCTGACTCGATAGCATTCAGTTTTGGAAGAGTAGTGATTTATAATCGCACTGTCCGGTGTCACCCAGATGAGGACGGGTTCACTTCTGAGTCTGGTTCCTCTCAAGGTTTCTCCCTCATGTTGTCTTCTGCAGCGTTTCCTCACCACCGTTGCCTTTGGCTTGTTCATTAGGGATCTAAATAATACTTTACATCCGGATTTCTGTAAAGCTGCTTGTGACATTGCCCATTGTTAAAAGTGATACAGCTGAACTGATTTAAATTATGTATACTGACTTGATTTTTTCCACATCTATTAATTATCGTACACCAGGTGATTATTATTTAGAACATGGACGCAGAATTGATTTGGGATGTCGGCGTATTTAAACTTTTATGAGTCCAGTTCTAAACAGCGGTCTGTATCATTGACTCCTCTGCTCTCAGGTGAAAACAGCTTCAGGAGATCATCCTCCCACTCATTAAATCTGGATTGTGCAGTCACTGGAATCTGAAATGGGATTTTATCGGATGTGTTTATGATGCTAAGGGTCAGACATCAGCATCTTTCAGTCTCTGTTGGTCACTTAGCATCAGTACGCTGATAATGCTTGTGCTGTTATATCTTAGCATCACGCTAACGCATTCAAACCCAGTAGGACTGATTTCAGAAGTTGTCTAAAGCACATTATTTTGCTGCATCATCATTTTCAGGCTCTTTGGGTTTCATGCTGCTTTTCCTGCAATGCAGCGTTCCCTCTTCTTCTTCAACATCATATTATACCTGTTACACAACACGCCTGTAGTGTATTTCAATCAAAATGATTATTTACACTGCCAGGTTTTTCAACATTGTCTTTTCCTAGAAATTGATGATGTAATAATATCCCTGCTCTGTGATTGGCTCACACGGGGACGTGGGCTCAGGGAAGTACGACTTCTTCAAAGCGTTGTGTTTAGTGGTTGGGGATTTTTTTTAGTTCCCTAATGTCAGTTTTCTCTCTCAGGAAAAAAGGTACTAAACTGTACATTTCCCTGATGATGGAGTGAGACCTTTATCTTTTGTACCTTTAATATGTAGCTTTCACTTGGTTTGTATTTTTCTTTATTAATGAGCGATTAGAATTTAATCTCTCACCAGGCTGATATTGTGTAGTGCAGAATTACATTACCCATCAGCCCCAGCACATCACATGACCTGGTCACATGCTGCCATGATTACTCACACCTGTTTCCTGTTACACCTAATTAGCACTCCCATATAAGTTCTGCTTTCTGTGTGTGTCTTGTGCAGGCTTTTGTTGTTTGTTGTTGTGTGGATGTACAGTACGGTTCTTGTCTCATGTTCATAGCTCATGTTTATGGTTTTTTCTTCACTTTCTTTGTTTCTTTTGTATTTCCTTTAATAAAACTTCCTGTGCTCACATCTGCCTCCCGTACACACCATTAAAGCAAAAGATAACAAAAATACATTTTAGCCTATAATAATATACAAATGAAAATGAAATAAGGATCAAATAAACATTGTTTATATTATTGTGTATTATGTACATTATTATCTTTTATATTAAAGCTGAATAGTCATATATAAATAATCCTGTTTGTTTTGTTCCACCCTGTCCACCATCCAAAGCACCTACAATGCTCACGAGAGCATCGGAACCGAACCTTGGAGCAGTGGAAGAATTCTAAAGGAACAGCTGAATCGAGTCGTTAGTGATTCCAGACTTTACTTCCTGTACTAACCTACAGGTTTGTAACAAAAAGCCCCGCCTGTGGTCTTCATTGCCTGCACGCTGACAGCGGTAGACCAATCACAACAGACTGGGACGTCTGACCAATCAGAGCAGAGTATGCTCTCTGAAAGGAGGAGTTCAGAATGAATCAATTACTGAGTCGTTTGTGACACTGGGGGGAAAAGTGGTAATGCTGCAGTTTTAATTATGAGCGCGTTAAAGAGTTTTTAAGACCTCAGACGCATGCAGATTTATCGTATGAGACCATTAAAACAAAATTTGTCACTTTTCAAAACCATAACAGATGCACTTTAAAACCAATGGGACTGATTTCAGCTTGTCAGGTGTCTGAAGCACATCAGTACAGCATCATCATGTTCATGCTCCTCTGGGTTTTAATCAGATTTTTCTTCAAACCAACATTACATTGCACCTGTTACACAACTGTAGTGTTTATTTTATTTTATTTTTTTAAGGATAAGTGTTTCCTTACTCTTTATACTTCTGATCGTGTTGCTCATGCTTTGGGCTTTCAACATCATCCAATCCTAGAAACTGATGATGTAATAATATCCTCGCCCTGTGATTGGGGGTTTGGGGGTTAGTTAGGGAGCGAGGGGAGCTTGTTCCTTTTCTTTTTTTATAGATTAGGTTAGTTAGTTCACTTTGTGTATAGTTAGCAGGAATTTTGTTTCTGAAGCTTTATCCACAGACAGGCAGCTTTAACCGGGTCATAACCTCAGCCAATAAGTGTTTACTAATAAACTACTTACAAACATCACTTATACGACATATACTTTATTATTATTATTATTATTATTAGTAGTAGTAGTAGTAGTAGTAGTAGTAGTATTATAAAATGTGTACAGTGCCAAACATAAAATAGGATGCACAGATTTTTAAAAGATTATTTCAGACCTATTTTTGCTATTAAGCACAAATCCTCTTTTGAGCAAAATTTTAGGAACTGCATATTTCTATAAACCTTTTTTACCTTTTAAATATGATAATTGAATATTATTCAGGAAGTTCACATTGCTCTGATTTTAGTCCTAATGCACAGCATTCTCTCTCTTCTCCAGTAGAGTTAATGATGCAGCTGTGGTTGATCTTTATCTCTTCACTGAAGATAAAACAGGGCGAGTTGCAGACCCTGATCAGGAGGCCGAGCAGACAGCTGATAAAAGTCCCCGTTAAATCAGGACAGAATAAAGAGACGGGAGAAACATGTCTGCACTTCACAACAATCCCAGCAGTTCTTTATTAAATACAGATTTAAAAAATAAAATGGTTTTCAAACAGTAAAGTGTTTTCTTTCTCAGTAACCATGTCTCATGTCATTTGTCCTCGTTTATCAAAAATAATACACATTTACATATCCATTTTCCCTCTTCCACATGTACAGTAGGCGCACATTTTAGAGATAATAAATAATAATAAATAATAAACTCGACATTTTTTTTATCTATAAAAACATGTTACAGTTATTTTCACACAAGGGAATGTCACACAAGACTAAACCCACAGGGTCATTATTCACCTGAGAGAAACCTGCTGATCTTCTACATTTAAAACACAGGCTTGTCTGACTTCATGTTCAATAATATATCACATATCATAAATCATAAATCATAAATCATAGATCAGTGTTAAATTGTACTGGGATGGTTAAATGTACCACGTGACTGGGGGAGTCCCTCAATTAAGTTCGATTGTAAATAAACACAGCTTTAAGATTAAACACAGATGAATACTGCAGTAATAACATCAGGACTCGGTCACTGGAGACTTTTTAAATATATAATAAAGGAATATGGACATTTTCCTCTCATTTTCATCAATCTAATACTCTACATTTACAGTACACACAGCGCGTGCTTCAACTCCCACTCTCAGACACCAGGGAACTGCATCGAGACACAAACAAAATTAAATCAATAACAAACATTACACAAAGGTCCACATCGTTATTGTGTGTGTGTGTGTGTGTGTGTGTGTTACAGAAGAGTGTGAGGAAGTGTGTAACTGGGTTGAGTCTCTGCCTGGACACAGCTGAGTGTGTGTGAGAGAAATGATCTGATTGGATGATTTATTTATGATGTTCTCTTCACTCAGCTGTATTTCTGACTCTGTTCAGTGTGTGTGTGAGAGTGTGTGAGAGAGTTAGAGTGTGTGTAGTCAGTGAGGAGTGGATTGATCTGAGCTGCTGATTGAACACACACTTCAGGATGAGATTATTTCTGCTCTGTTTCACACTGGTGTGTGTGAAGGACACTGAAGCACAGAGTAAGTCAGATATCATTTATTCATTTATTTATTTATTCATGAGATCAGTTTCATTCTGCTGGAGATATTTATCACTCATTAATACACACTTATACAGAATGTCTGATGATTATATTTCATCTAACTGTAATAACGGGCTGTTATTGTGTGTGTGTGTGTGTGTGTGTGTGCGTGTGTGTGTGTGTGTGCGTGTGTGTGTGTGTGTGTGAACAGATAAATTGCACCATTTGGTGTTGGCCGCGTGCTCAGACACGGATAAGGAGTTTATGATGGGTGATGATGGAGAGGTGGAGGCTTACACAGATTTTAAGAAGAAGGATACAGTGATTGTGTTGCCTCCGTTCGCTGATCCGATGCAGTACCCCGGATTTTACGAGAGCGCCGAGAGTAACGTGGCCGTCTGCCAAAACGACATAGAGGTGTTTTCAGTAGAATTTAAAGACAAGCCGCTGCCACAGGGTGAGTAACTCCGAGTATAAAAGGCGCACACACCTACACTGAAGATGAAATCTGATCCAGAATGAAGATGTTGTAGTTGTAGATTTCTCTGTGAATTTCTGACCATCACACTGTCAGTAACGATATTAAACACATCCTACACCCTGCAGTTCACCGACATCACAGTCACACCAACAACCGGTATATCACACTGTTTATTTATTACCACTCCAATACAACATCCCAGCATGCACCACACCGTCACAGCCGTTATTCACTCTTCCCCGAAACACAAACTGTTTATTACATCACGTTTATTTACACCAATGATCACGATCGCTTAGATCAAGAGGAACTGATAAAGTGCGCTGTTTATAATCTAAATACATCCAAATAAATTAAATAAATCTTTATAAATCTATAAATCATATTTCTCTCTCTCTTTCTCTTGCATGTACACACACACACACACACACACACACACACACACACACACACACACACAGATAAAGGTGCTAAATGTAGATTGTATAAGTGACTTGTTATAAAATATAAAGAGCTGTTCCGAGGCAGAGGAAAGCACAGTGTTAAGTAGTGAACACACCCAGAGGGTTTAGTTGTAAATAGTCGTGGTGAAGACGCCTCTTCTGGAATTTAATCTGTTATATTTGATGTGAATAATCCTGTAATAAAGCTGCTGTCCTCAGCGTTCAGGATTAAAAGCACGGTTTAGATTCCAGAGCTGTCGGTTATGAGAAGATAAAGACGCTCAGGAGAAATAATAAACGCTCCACAGTCTCAGTGTGAGAACGATGACACACATGTGTTTATATTTCTGTCCAGACGCCCCACAGAGCTCCATCTATGCCAGAGATGATGTACAGCTGGGTAAAAAGAACACACTGATCTGTCACTCCACACGGTTCTTCCCTCCACCTGTCCGTGTGCGCTGGACCAAAAACAACGTGGATGTGACGGGTGAATCCTCACTCAGCCAGTATTACCTGAATAAGGACAAAACCTACAACCAGTTCTCCCACCTGCCCTTCACTCCACAGGAAGGAGACGTGTACACCTGCACGGTGCAGCACGAGGCCCTGCAGACGCCTGACACCAGGACATGGGGTGAGACCCAGTGTTCAGTTACTGATTCCGTCTGTACTTCACTTTACTGAAATAACCCTGTGTGTGTGTGTGTGTGTGTGTGTGTGTGTGTGTGTGTGTGTGTGTGTGTGTATATGTCTGTGTGTATATGTCTGTGTGTGTATGTGTGTGTGTGTGTATATGTGTGTGTGTGTGTGTGTGTGTGTGTGTGTGTGTGTGTATGTGTGTGTGTGTATATATGTGTGTGTGTGTGTGTGTGTGTGTGTGTGTGTGTGTGTATATATGTGTGTGTGTGTGTGTGTGTGGGTGTATATGTGTGTGTGTGTGTGTGTGTGTGTGTGGGTGTATATGTGTGTGTGTGTGTGTGTGTAGAGGTGAATGTTGATCTCCCCAGTGTGGGTCCGGCTGTGTTTTGTGGAGTGGGTCTGGCTGTAGGATTGCTCGGAGTCGCTACCGGAACTTTCTTCCTCGTTAAAGGAAACCAGTGCAACTGATGCTTCAGGTAACAACTTTTATTAAACTTTCCACTTATAATATTTACTGCACTGTAAATCTCTGACACACACACACACACACACACACACACACACACACACACACACACACACACACACACTCACACCTGTTTCTGTCCACAGTGACGAGTCCAGAGGTTCGGATTCACACCAGGACGTCTCCTGTTGGTTTTTCTCCACGGATCCTGTGCGTCGGCTCCAGTTGAATTCTTCTGTTAAAGTGTTTAAGTTCTTTCTTTTTGTCCGGTTCCACTGTCCCCTGTTATTATACTGGATTTTACTGCACACATCTGTTCATAATCTTTCTTTTCCAGTGTGTGTAATGTGTAATTAATGTTAGAAGACAGAACGCAAATGTAAAGGAATATGAACTCTTACAAATAATAAAAGAAATAAACTTTATTGACGTGAATGTGAATGATGAAGTGATTTGTTCCTCCACACGGACACTGCATGCAGGAACTGACTGCAGCAGCAGCGCGTCGTCTCTGGATTAGTCCAGTTTCAGCGTAAATAACCTTCACGGAGACATCACACACCTCACGTGTAATACGTGTTTCAGACCTGATCAGTGAATAATGTGATCACGTGTCAAAAGTGTGTACTGCAGATACACCGTGTTATGACCTTAAATAACACGTGAAGAAAAAAATTATGATCACGTGTAAAAAAAAAAAAAAATTTAAACATGAGAAAATCACATCTGAAAATTGAAACCACTTTTACCCTAAAAGTGAAAATAAAAACACACTACATGTAAAAAAAAAAAAAGAAAGAAAGAAAGAAAAAGGTGAGAGTCATAATGTGTATAAAAACTGTAAATTGTCCAGGTGACTGTTGACACGTGACGTGACGTGTGTACGTTGGAGTTTCAGGAGAATGTGAGTGAATGATGGACCGAGTCACTGTTTCCTCGTCTCCATGGTGGAGAAATTCCTCATGATGATGTTTCTGATTGTGTTGTGATGACACGTGATACAGTCACTACATCACACACACACACACACACACACACACACACACTCACACACACACTCACACACACACACACACACACTCACACACACACACACACACACACACACACACATACACACACACACACACACACACTGCACTCGCTTTACTGCATGGAACAGATTTCCTCCTGTCTTCATCGTCTGCGTGTAGGTTTATTTTCTCTTTAGGATTATATTCTGTGTAGTCGTCCAGGTCTCTCTGTCTGCTTTACTTTTCACTGATGAAGCTCTGATTTATTACTGAGTAGAAAAACCACAGTGTTGTCCTGCAGATTTCCTCTGTTTAGACACACAGGAAATCTAGTGTAGACTTGATATGCTGGATATTCAACATCAATTTATCTTTTGTTCACATTTGGTATATTTTGGTATTTATTGTTATTCATGTCCAAGGTTCTTGAGGTCGTTCTGATACATTTGGATAGTGAAGAATGAAAAAAAAAAAAAAAGTGCACATTCTACACACTCTAACTGCACTCAGGTGCAGAACAACAGAAACACCAGTGTGGTAAAAGTAGCGTTCTCTCACACACTGAATTTACAGCTCCAAACATCTTTTATTGAAAGTGGAACGTTTCGACCGTCAGGTCTTCATCAGGTACAGTGTAAACATGTGTAATAAATACAGAAGGTAAATAAACAGAAAAATCAACAGAAACGTTCTCTGTGAAATATGATGTACATTTTTTTCTGTGTTTTATAAACATGCAAAATTTCTCAATTATTCTACTTTAACATCAAATATACTTACCATAAAATATGCTTACCTCTCTCTCTTTTTTATCTTTTATTATTTAAAAAAGTATATCAGATGAAAATATACAAACACCTTCAGGAGAACATTAAAACACATTCAACACAACATGTGTATGTAAAATCAGACGACCAAAGGAAGAAGTGAGGATCATTATTTACACACATATGAAGAGGATAGAAAAAAAGAATAATAATAAATAAAGGACAAAAGATAAAGGGTTCAGTACCGTACAATTCCTATAAAGTTACAATGCTAGTAAGAGATCGATCATTAAAGATAAATAAATTAAAACAATAAATGAACGCTTTTTTTTATTATTAATAAAACAGAAAGACCTGATCAGTGAGTCTACATCTATCAAAAAATGTGAAAGAGAAGGAAATGAGCCCATAAATGTTTGTTTATAGATAAAGAATTTGCCAAACAAAATAAAAAAGTTTAAAATATTTTCTTTAGATCTGAGTCTGTGTAATAACAAATCATGACTTTCAAATTAAATTATTGTGCAAAAATTGGGGATTTGTTTAAATCACCATCCCTTTTGAAATAAAGGCGCAAGATGGTCTGACGTCTTAGGTGATAGGTCAGTGAGAGAGCCTGAGCGGGGTAGTCGTCAAAATAAAAGTCATGCTATCACCTGGGATAATTTAACAGAATATTTTGTGTAATTATACTAAAATTAAAGTTATGTATTTATAACTCAATTAAAATATAAAGCTAAAGCTAATTAAACAACATACATAAATACACACATACACTCACACATACATAGAATATATTATTTGTAGGTACCCATGTAGATGATGTGTTTTCAGGAAATAAAGCTTTAAGAAAAAACAGCATTAACTTTGGGACCACCCATATATATTTTAAAATTCAAATGTGCTCAATAAAAACACTTTATAATGCAGGACTTTGCCTTGTTGTATATTTTTAACTGGTATGTTTATACACCTGTCATGTATTAGCAGCTGGTAGAGAGGACAGCAGTTACTGTGCTAACATAACATTTGATTGATGTTATGCAGGAATTCATTTAATTTAAGAAAACAATAGACAATTTATGATGTATGATAGTTATGTAACATTATGACATTAATGACATTAAACTTTAATTATCACAGACATGAAGGAAATGCCAAAACAGTCCACATTCTTCTCTATCTAAATACAAAAAACATATAAATATATAGAAGCTGAACTCATATCCTGTGAATATAAACATTTATTTATCCCAATATAATAAACATTTTACTGTCATTTCATACAGGGTGTGTTATTGTTAGATAACAATTAGAGATAGTAAATTTCTCAGCCGATACGATAAGCGATTATTCAGAGTGATATCGGCCGATACCAATAACTGATACCGATAGTTCTGCCTTTTAGGCCTTCTTTTAAATTAATAATAGTTAACTACAATTCTGAAAGAAATGCAAATAAAAATTTTATTCTCTCCATTTCAGCAAGTTGTTTGACAGTAACTGGTCTCATCAACAGAAAACACATTACTGTAATTAACATGAACTCGATTCTGAAGATTAAAGTAAAATTATTAACTTATTGAATGTTATTAATTCATATTAACAGAATTAATTGACTGAATTATAAAAATCCTCCTGTTAGTCTCACATTCACTCTCCACAAACACAAGCATTTCTACTTCATCTGTGACATCAAACTGCTCATATATAATATACACTTTTTATATATTAACATTAACTGGATATGAAATATACTACTCTACAAATATATTTTTCAGTGCAATATATACTTTCTTGTCAACTCATCTTCATATAAATCTTTCAATGGTGAACTGGTCCATTAATTCAGCGTGAGCAGCGGTGGGGTGGGGGGGGGGGGTGGTTTGGGGGGATTAGACTCGCTGCCGGAACTCCGCTTTACTGCTGTAATGTCTGGTGTAAAATTTTATCAGTGCAGAGATTACAGAGATTACACACTGCAGTTTTGTTGTCATTCCACACAAGAGACTTCTTCTTTACACACAGCACGAAATCCATGTTTTCCCGCCCTCTTTTGATTGACAGGATATAATCGGCTCTGATCATTAGATGTTTTTAAATTATACATTGGTGCATCTCTAATAACAATATATTATTGTTATGCTCCAATAATAATAATGCTGCCACTACTACTACTGTTATTACCCATCCATCCATCCATCCATCCATCTTCTACCGCTTACTCCTTTTCAGGGTTGCGGGGAAACCTGGAGCCTATCCCAGGGAGTATCGGGCACAAGGCGGGGTACACCCTGGACAGTGTGCTAATCCATCGCAGGGCTACTGTTATTTTATATATATATATATATATATATATATATATATATATATATATATATATATATATATATATATATATATATATATATATTATTGTTATTGTTGTTATTATTATTATTATTATTGATTTCTCACACTCATACCTCTGTGTAATTTTTGAGAGAAAATAAAAGTGTATTTGTGATAAAATAAGAAGTTATAAATAGTGAAATGTATTGAAACTCTGACAGGTGACAGAATTGGTTTATATTCTGCCTGGTAACATGTGACAGAGGGAGTGTGTGTAGTGCAGGATTGGTGTGTGTGTGTGTGTGTGTGTGTGTATGTGTGTGTGTAGTGCGGGACTGGTGTGTGTGTGTGTGTGTGTGTGTGTGTGTGTGTGTGCGTGTGTGTGTGTGTATAGAGTAGCGCTGTATCAGTCACACTGTACTCAGTGAGAGATCAGACCCCGAGAGGAACAATGTCCAAGCTGCTGAAGATTCTCCTCATCGTACTGCCTGCAGTCCTGCACACAGCACGTGAGGCTTTACTTACATATCCTTTTTAGTTAGTTAGTTAGTTAGTTTGTTTGTTAGTTAGTTAGTTTGTTTGTTTTTCAAAGTTTTTCTTTAGAAGGATACAGTTTACATATACATGATACAGATACAGTTAAATCTGTCAGAAGAATATTACAGAAATGGAGATTGATTTAGTTTACGGTGTGTGTAAAGCCAAGTTTAAACACAGAATTAGATTAAAATAAAAGATTTTTAAAAAAAACTCTATTAAAAATAAAAGCTATATTACTCTCTGTTTCAGCAGTGAAAAAAAGTTTTGTTGTTATTTTCTCACAGATGGAAATTCCATGGCTCTGCAATATTTGTGCATCTGGAGTAAAGAGGATCTCAGTGACATGGAGTTCATACAGTCTCGCATCATGAATAAGGTTAAACTCCTAGAGTTTAACAGCACTCTGGGGAAGTATGAGGGATACACTGAGTTAGGCATCAAAAACGCAGACAGATTTAACAAAGACCCTGCAGAACTGCAAGGACAAAAATCCAATCTGGACTCTTTCTGTAAGAATAATGTTGGGGGTTACTACAACGCCATCCTCAGTAAAACAGGTGAGATCACTGACTAACATAAACACCTTTATCATGTAATATTCCCAGTGTCTCCTCATTCTGCATTCCTGCACAGATTTATCTTCATTTCACAGTTTACTTACACATAATAAACTACATATAATATACACTGATCTGCTCTTCTCTAACTTATTAAATACCAAATTACACCGATTTCCTGCTAGATACCTGCATAGTATTATTATTATTATTATTATTATTGTTATTATTATTATTATTATTATATTGAACTTGGATGAACTCTCACACACGTGCTGTCCTACAGATAACGGATTTAAAGGGGCCGAGTTCAATTAGAAAAACACATTTTATCTTTACATGATTAATTTACATTTTAAATTCAATTCTGATTTAATACAGAAATGATGAAAATATTTACAGTATGTAAATATACAGTATGTAATGTGAGTACATCATAAGTAACTGTAATAGAATACTTTTTCCCAGGAGAAGAGTAATTGAATTGCAGTAACTGGTTATTTATGAAGGCGTTACCCAGCACTGTATATAATGAGTGACGGTAACATGTGACTGTGTGACTGTAACACTTACAGCTGTAACTGCATGTTGATGTGGTTTCATGTGCAGTTGAGCCCCAGGTTAAAGTGAAGTTGGTGAAGAAGTCAGACGGCACTCACCCGGCCACACTGATGTGCAGCGCTTACAGCTTTTACCCTCCAACCATCTCGGTGACCTGGCTGAGGAACGGGAAGGAGATTGAGGGTGACGTGACGTCCACTGAGGAGATGGCTGATGGAGACTGGTACTATCAGGTCCACTCCCATCTGGAGTACATGCCTGAATCTGGAGAGGAGATCTCCTGTGTGGTCCAACACGCCAGCTTCACCAAACCCATGAACTACAAGTGGGGTGAGTCTGATCACCACAGTCAGATCTGAATGTCTGAGTCCACCACCATGAACCGATCTTACTTCATTAAACACGAATACACACCTGAGAAATCCTCTTTCACTCGGATAATAACTCCTTCTGTTATCTTTCAACAATTACACCTGATGATACGACAACCAGCTTTCAGTCACCAACAATAAACAACTTTAACAAATAAAATCAAATCAGATTCTTCAGTTTCTGATTGTTCCTATCTGAAAGTAAAAGCAGTTCTCCGTGCTGTTGGTCCGTACTGAAAAATATAAAACGCTGTTGTTTTATTCCACAGTGCCGAGTGCTGCTGTTCGGTTGTGTGATATATAATAATTAACCCTTTATACCTCAGACTCCTCGATGCCTGAACCTGATAAGAGTAAGATTGCTATCGGGGCTTCAGGGCTGGTGTTGGGGATCGTGCTTTCAGCTGCTGGATTCATCTACTACAAGAAGAAATCCTCAGGTCAGTGTCTTAACCAAAAGGAAAACAGAACATCTGAAAACTCTTATTAAAATGAAATGCTATTAATAATAAACCTGCTCCCTGATATTCATCCTTCTGCTCTATTTCTGATTTCTGTTCTCAGGACGGATCCTGGTGCCGACATAAATGCAGGTAGAGACTGACCTTGACTAGTTAGTTTACTGGATTAGAGTTTATTTACCCATAATGCTCACTGTTTGGGTAGAGTTATGCTAAATGTTTTCATGTTTAATCTCACACATGTCATCGTATTATTATTATTATCATTATTATTATTATTATTATTATTATTATTATTATTATTATTATTATTATTATTATTATTTTGCAGGTCTCTGAGCAGAGAAACACTGGAGTGTTTGCTGAAATGTCTTTATCTGTTAAACATCTGCTATATTCCTAATAATTTGTCCTTACTGAGAAATGAGACGTTAATAAGTGCATCTGAGTCTGTATTATCCTTCACCTTCATGTAGGACCAGCTTTATGTAAGATTTTGATGAAACTGATGTTAAATAACTTGATTTTAGGCTTTGTAATAGTTCTGGAGTAGAATCTGAGCTTAGAGACCACATCCAGTGTGAAATAATGTACAACTGAAGGCCTTATAATGCACCTGAGAGAATTCCTTTCATTATTAAATCACCATCGCCCCCTACAGTCTGCTTTAACCTGGAGCACTTTCTCAGTTTCAGTAACAGTTTATTATTTCATACTAACAGATCTGTACATTTCTGGTTTTGTATCATCACTCACCTCAGTTTTATTTTAACTGTAAGAACTGGATTTATTCTTGATTCTGTGTGTGTGCTGACTCCTAATAAACTTTTGGTTGTAAAAGAAATTGATGTAAAAAATAATTAATCTTAAATTATATAAATGACTATAATCAGAGAGATTTATATCATTTAGTTCCAGTTATAAAGCTGATGAACTAAACGCAGGTTTTATTAGTAAACGTTTAATCCTGCTGTAGTACTGTGGAGTAATCACTTTTGGGTTATGAATTTATTTCAAGCTTACATGAAGAGTCAGGACCAGTTCGGGGCGGGAACTTCATTTCCTCTGGGGAAATTTTTTTCTTTTTTTTCTTTTCATAAGGCATAATAAAATGATTTAAAAATGAAATGGTTTTCAGTGTGGTGGATAATTTTGACTTTATAAGACGATGTGTGTAGTCCGAAGAGTCGATCGATTTATTCTGAAATGTGTTCTTTAGCTTTGAAAATAAAAGAAAAAGCCTCAGAGCTGAAATCTTGTCATTATTTGTGAAAATGGAGAAACAGTGTGTCATCATAACACACTGACCTTTACTCAGATCCAGATTATATCTCACAGCTGCTCATGTGTGGGTTGTTATGCTGGACGTTAGCATTAGGCTAACATGATGATATGATATAAAACATGCAGGAAATTTGTTTTACTAACAATACTTTAACTATTTATTTATGATCTTCCCCTGAAGTAAATGACACTTATACCTGTTATACAGGACATTACTGGACTGTATATAATATCGAACGCTCTTTAATAGAAAGATGTTCGTTCTTTCAATAACGTCTTCCTCTAGTTACTGATGATGTCATAATATTCCTCTGCTGTAATTGGTTCATGTAGAAGTGGTTTCAGTGATTTAAACACTTCCTGAAAGTGTGTGTTCAGTGGAAATGGTTTCTCAGATTAAGAACTTTTATCCAGGTCGTGAATTACAGAATAAAGGTTTACGGTTCTGCAGGTTTGTGTGTGCGTTCAGGACGTCCGTGATTTTATTTTATTAAAGACATTTCTAAACTTGTGCTGAAAGAGGACAAATTTAACCGGTTATGTACTGGAGAATAAATATTAATATGTACTAACTGCAGAATTGCTCAATAAACTAACAGCAATATGATTAAATATGAATATAGTTCTGTACTGAGTGATACAGTGCTTATGGCTTGTGATCAGTCAGAAGAAGCTTTTAGGCTTCAGGTTGGCTGAATCATGTAAAAATAAATAATGTTATGTCAATAATCCCAAATCACTTCATACACTTTAAAATGATCCGGCTCCGGAGACTCTCCGTATTTTCTTTCCCTAGAGACTGAATATGTAACCGTGTTCCTGCTCTGTGATTGGCTCACACGCTGAAAAGGCTTTATGGACTTCTCAGAAATGTTCTGGATTCCTTGTGTTTCAGTCGTGTTGAACACTTAAATCACTGAAACAGGAACACATCGTTTAAAACACAGTGGAACGTTAAATAACTCGGTCTCTCTACAGAGAGACGTACTGAAGAGTGACGGCTTCATCATCCTTTTCACCAACACTGTGTTCGGGACGTTTATAAAGAGTAGCACTAATGTGAAGAATATCTTTACTTCCTCATTCTTCCAGTGTGTGTGTGTGTGTGTGTTGTCTCCCCTTAACAAAGCCATAGATGTTTGGTTTTGGTGTGCGTCTGTGTGGTGTGTTTATGGTGGAACTCTGGGGATTTTCTCCAAACCGGTTTCTCCTGACTGGGCCAGAAGGTTTAATTGGGTGTACTTGTTCTTCAGTGCTGCGTTCAGTAATATATATTACGCAATACTGTATATCCAACACCTAATATTATCTCCAGCGCTTTTATTATTATTATAAGCAGTATTCATGGGAGTAAAGCGCCTGTCCCCTGAGTCTGCATCAGGCGCTGCTCCATGTCCTGTTTCTGGAGGACTGTGGTGTGTGATCTTGATCCTATTCCTGTGTCAGATACTGCTCTGGAACAATGCAGGAACATGAATTTAAAGTCACAGAATCTGAAATAAATCAGGAAGTGTTATTAGTGTGTCTGGGTCTGAATTTGTAACCAATAAGCAGTCCGTTGTGTAACTGGATTTAGACGGATGAACGTAGACCCCATACTAAGTGTGTCGATGGAAAGAAAATGAAAAAATCAAACAGAAGTCAGACAACATTCATTTTCCCAAACGTGTCAGGTCAAAAAACGAACTAAACCGAGCTGGAGCTTGTTAAAGAGATGGTGAGCTGTGCAGGCGTATCGGAGTTTCTCTTGGTGTGATTAGTGACGTGGACGTCTTACTAACTGTACGACATCCCAACAGTGCAAAAATTGGACACACAGACACACCGACAGATCAGACTTCACACAGTGTTTAGATAATAACACACACGTGGTATGAACTGTACTGTAGATACATTCTCATGAGGTTGTGTGTGAGTAACGTGTAGGTGTGTATGCGCTCAGTGCAGGACATCAGTAGTGCATGATTTATTGTAGTCCAGGTGTAATGTTAATGTGTGTAATAAATATATTATTAAGAATTTGTAGATGAGGAAATGCACAGCTTATGTATGAGTCCAGAATCCAGGAACATGACGTTGGTAGCACAAAGGAAGGAGATTTAACGTATGGTGACATGTTCTCTTGGGTTGTATGGTTCTGTAGCACCTGCCTGATGGCGTCTGAAAGAAGTGAGAGAGCAGACGGGTGTGGTCATTAACCGTTTTCTGTCCACATATCTTTGCTCAGGTGGTGAATATTTTATTGATGGGAGCGATCAGGCATCTGATCTTCTCAGGAATATTAATTACTCGTAATAGTTTCTTGATGAGTTCATGAGGAGAACAAGAACGAAGCCAGCTGACAGTCAAATACTCGTAATGGATGTGTAATGTAAAGTAGTTATATGCAGGTTTTTCTCAAATTTTTTTGCTTGGGTTTTGGGGAAAAGCAGTCGGAGTTCCCGGCCCAGGAATTAAGGCCGAGTTCACGCTACACGACTTTCAGTGTCTGTAGATCGCTGTGCTGTTCCGACTACACGACTTGCTGTCTTGTAATCGGGAGTCTTGAAGTCGTTGTGGTGTTCACACTACGTGATTGCTTAGCGACAGGGGCTCACACACTACACCATCTGACGATGACTCTGTCACCTGACGACTCTATCTGGTGTCCAAACTACGTTTTGTCACGAAAACACATGTGAGAAGTGACACAGATATGTGACATGAAAACGTCTGGGTTGCGCATGTAACCCTGTTCCCTGAGAACAGAACGAGAAGGTGTGTGAGCTCCACGCTGTGGGAAGCGCCCTCACGCGTGACCGGTATCTGAAGCTTGTGTAACATCATGCCTAGTTATAGGCCTGCCGTGATCAGGTGACGTGGCAATTAAGTGCACCGTGTGATATAAAAACAGCAGCTGTGAACCGTGCGGTCAGCCTTGTTATCTGAAGTGAAGATACAATTCACAGACATGCCCCTGTATGGAAAATCTACACAACATCTCGTTCCCTTCTCAGGGAACAGGGTTACATGCATTACCCAGACGTTCCCTTTCAAAGAGAACTCAACGTTGCGTGAGCTTCACGCTGTGGGAACGACAATACCTACTCCATCATACTGAGGGTATGGCCTGTATAAAAAGACCCGAGCCCGAGGGTCACTGCAAGACACTCGAGCCCGGGGTGGAATGAATATCCAGGCTGTAATAACGAATGAATGTGTGTGGCGTAGACCAACCTGCAGCAGCACACACATCCTGTAAGGATACCCCTTTGGACAAAGCCTCGAGAAGGCGACCCCCCCTAGTGGAATGAGCCCTTATGCACAGAGACGTAGCGAGACCGCGCCCCTCATAAGCGATAGAGATTGCTTCCACTAACCAATTAGAGATGTGTTGCTTCGATACAGCATCACCTCTACTGTCACCGCCAAAGCAGACCAGCAGCTGCTCCGACTGACGCCACCGGCAGTGGACGTAAGTACAGAGAACCCTTACTGGACACAGCAGGTGCAATTTCTCTTGTTGTGGTGTGAGGAACAGAGGAGGGCAGAAAGCCTGCAGCACCACTGGCTGGGCAGCAGACACTGACACTTTAGGAATATAATCCGGCCTAGGATACAGGAAGGCCTTGGCTAATTTTTATGCTCATACTGAGGATCCTTGCAACATGCTCAGTAATGTCTGACTCGATAGCATTCAGTTTAGGAAGAGTAGTGATTTATAATCTCACTATCCGGTGTCACCCAGATGAGGATGGATTCATTTCTGAGTCTGGTTCCTCTCAAGGTTTCTCCCTCATGTTGTCTTCTGCAGCGTTTCCTCACCACTGTTGCCTTTGGCTTGTTCATTAGGGATCTAAATAATACTTTACATCCGGATTTCTGTAAAGCTGCTTGTGACATTGCCCATTGTTAAAAGTGATACAGCTGAACTGATTTAAATTATGTATACTGACTTGATTTTTTCCACATCTATTAATTATCGTACACCAGGTGATTATTATTTAGAACATGGACGCAGAATTGATTTGGGGTGTCGGCGTATTTAAACTTTTATGAGTCCAGATCTAAACAGCGGTCTGTATCATTGACTCCTCTGCTCTCAGGTGAACACAGCTTCAGGAGATCATCCTCCCACTCATTAAATCTGGATTGTGCAGTGACTGGAATCTGAAATGGGATTTTATCGGATGTGTTTATGATGCTAAGGGTCAGACATCAGCATCTTTCAGTCTCTTTTGGTCACTTAGCATCAGTACGCTGATAATGCTTGTGCTGTTATATCTTAGCATCACGCTAACGCATTCAAACCCAATAGGACTGATTTCAGAAGTTGTCTAAAGCACATTATTTTGCTGCATCATCATTTTCAGGCTCTTTGGGTTTCATGCTGCTTTTCCTGCAATGCAGCGTTCCCTCTTCTTCTTCAACATCATGTTATACCTGTTACACAACACGCCTGTAGTGTATTTCAATCAAAATGATTATTTACACTGCCAGGTTTTTCAACATTGTCTTTTCCTAGAAATTGATGATGTAATAATATCCCTGCTCTGTGATTGGCTCACACGTGGTAGTTCTTTCAGGGAAGTACGACTTCTTCAGAGCGTTGTGTTTAGTGGTTGAGGATTTTTTTTAGTTCCCTAATGTCAGTTTTCTTTCTCAGGAAAAAAGGTACTAAACTGTACATTTCCCTGAAGATGGAGTGAGACCTTTATCTTTTGTACCTTTAATATGTAGCTTTCACTTGGTTTGTATTTTTCTTTATTAATGAGCGATTAGATTTCAATCTCTCACCAGGCTGATATTGTGTAGTGCAGAACTACATTACCCATCAGCCCCAGCACATCACATGACCTGGTCACATGCCGCCATGATTACTCACACCTGTTTCCTGTTGCACCTAATTAGCACTCCCATATAAGTTCTGCTTTCTGTGTGTGTCATGTGCAGGTTTTTGTTGTTTGTTGTTGTGTGGTGCTACAGTACGGTTCTTGTCTCATAAACATCATAAATCATGTTTATGCTTTTTCTTCACTTTCTTTGTTTCTTTTGTATTTTGTTTAATGAAGCTGCCTGCGCTCACATCTGCCTCCCGTACCCTGACTGATATTGGTAATAAGTATGACATCATTTATATCAGGCCATAATTAAAAATAAGGTAGAGTCAGACCTTATGCCACGCCCCAATAACTCGTACACTATAAATAATGTAAACTTGGACCTAATGTGTTCTATCTGTCGAGATTTTAGTATAAAAAAAAACAATAATACTCTATCAAATAGCCAAGAATATTACTGTACACATTTAAATAATGATCTAGCAAACAGAGAGCACAAATATGTTTGCGATACACACCATAAAAGCAGAAGATTATAAAAATACATGTTTGTTTATAATGATATGAAAATGAAATAAGGATCAAACAAACATTGTTTATATTATTGTATATTATTTACATTATTATCTGTTATATTAACTCTGTTTAGTCATATATAATGAATCCTATTTGTTTTGTTCCACCCTGTCCACCATCGAAAGCACCTACAATGCTCACGCGAGCATCGGAACTGAACCTTGGAGCAGTGGAAGAAGGTCACCTGGTCTGATCATCTTTGTTAAATCTTAGCATCATGCAAAAATGATGCACAACTCATTTAAAGTGCACCTATTGTGGTTTTTCAAATATTTCCTTTCATGTAGTGTTTTAGAGCTGTTTGTGAATATAAAGGTCTGCAAAGTTTCAAAAATCAAAGCGCAAAAGAAGGAACCGATTCTGAAGGAACAGCTGAATCGAGTCGTTAGTGATTCCAGACTTACGTCCTGTACTAACCTACGTCGTTTTGTAACAAAAAGCCCCGCCTCTGGTCTTCATCAGCTGCTCACGGACAGCGGTAGACCAATCACAACAGACTGGTACATCTGACCAATCAGAGCAGAGTATGCTCTCTGAAAGGAGTTTAGAATGACTCCTTTAGAACGAATCATTCAACGAGTCGTTTGTGACAATGGGAAATATCTACTGCTGCAATTTAAATTATGAGCACGTTAAAGTGTTTTTTTTGTTGTTGTTTTTTTTTTACCTCGGATGCGTGCAAATTTATCGTATGAGGCCATTAAAACAAAATTCGGCACATTTCAAAATCATAACAGATGCACTTTAAAACCAATGGGACTGATTTCAGCTTGTCAGGTGTCTAAAGCACATCAGTACAGCATCATCATGTTCATGCTCCTCAGCGTTTTAATCAGATTGTTCTTCAAACCAACATTAAATTGCACCTGTTACACAACTGTAGTGTTTATTTTATTTTATTTTTTTAAGGATAAGTGTTTCCTTACTCTTTAGACTTCTGATCGTGTTGTTCATGCTTTGGGCCAGGCTTTCAACATCATCTAATCCTAAAAACTGATGATGTAATAATACTCTCGCCCTGTGATTGGCTCACACCTGGAAAGGATTTCAGTAAAGTAGAAACTTTTTTAGGCATGATGCCAGCCTTCTCTGTCAGAAAAAAAGTACTCAATTGTACGTTTCCTGGTTGCTGGAGTGGTACATTTTGAATGTGGATATAGTGTGCTTTAATGGAAGGTACTTAATTAGACCGTAATTACTTTTAAAGCTGTAAAGATACACGTTTTGCACTTTTCAGTGCATGTAAATAATGCTGAATTGGGTCTCATGTGTTCTGTTGTGGGAAATGTTTTTAATAAAAAAAATAATAAAAAAAAAAACTCCATGCACTAACAAATATCCACAAAGTCATTACACACATTGAAATAATGAGCCTAATATTTCAATCATTTCCATCGGATGTTGTTCAGGGGTATAATAAATATTGCACTTTTTAATCCTCCTCGCCTTAATATCTAAGGAGACAGGGGCAAACCCATCAGCCTTTATCACCTCTGTACAAAGAGGTTCATATTTTCTTTCTGTTTTGTGATTCCTTCTGTCCTGATCTGACCTCAGCACATGAACATGTACAGCTCAAACACAGCGACATCTAGTGGAGATATTAAGCATTAGTGTTCGTTTCAAATCCATTATAGTTGCAGGTGCATATATTAATTTCGAATACATAATAGTAACAGGGTGTACACACACACACACACACACACACACAGTAAATGTGTGAAGGAATGATTCTCTTTTCATGGAGTTTATATAATGTAGTTTAACTGGGGAACTGCACTCTAAAGTTTCACCCTGTTATTACGCACATACACCCGAGGATTCCT
>NC_030420.2:1877317-1894817 GCF_001660625.3 Ictalurus punctatus
CCCTACAACCTACACCATACTCCCTACACCCTACTCCCTACAACCTACACCATACTCCCTACACCCTACACCATACACCCTACACCCTACACCATACACCATACTCCCTACACCCTACACCCTACACCCTACACCATACACCCTACTCCCTACACCCTACACCATACTCCCTACACCCTACACCCTACACCATACTCCCTACACCCTACACCATACACCCTACACCATACACCATACTCCTTACACCCTACACCATACTCCCTACACCCTACACCCTACACCATACACCCTACACCATACACCCTACACCATACTCCCTACACCCTACACCATACTCCCTACACCCTACACCATACTCCCTACACCCTACACCATACTCCCTACACCATACTCCCTACACCCTACACCATACACCATACTCCCTACACCCTACACCATACACCCTACACCATACTCCCTACTCCCTACACCATACTCCCTACACCCTACACCATACTCCCTACACCATACTCCCTACACCCTACACCATACTCCCTACACCCTACACCCTACTCCCTACACCCTACACCATACTCCCTACACCCTACACCCTACTCCATACACCATACTCCCTACACCATACACCATACACCATAATCCATACTCCATACTCCCTACACCATACACCCTACACCCTACTCCATACTCCCTACACCATACACCCTACTACATACTCCCTACACCATACACCCTACACCATACACCATACTCCCTATTCCATACTCCCTACACCATACACACTACACCATACACCATACTCCCTACACCCTACTCCATACTCCCCTACTCCATACACCCTTACTCTCTACTCCATACACCCTACACCCTACTCCATACTCCCTTACGCTCTACTCCCTACTCCATACTCCCCTACTCTTTATTCCCTACACCATACACCCTACTCCCTACACCCTACTCCATACACCCTTACTCTCTACTCCCCACTCCCTGCACCCTATTCTCTACACCTCACTCTCTACACCCTAAACCCTACTTTCTACTCCCTACACCCTACTCCAAACACCATACTTTCTATACTGTACACCCTACATCCTATAAAGTGCACAAATAGAGAGAGACCACAACAGTGAGAAAGAAAGACAAGAAACGGACAGAAAGCGAGAGAGCGAGAGACAGACAGACAGACAGCCAGCGCGCGAGAGAGAGAGAGGTTAGAACAGCACGTCTGTATTTATCTGTAGTGTCCTATTACCGTAATTACTGTAAAAACACTGGATGAAATGTTCTTTAATGACTGATACATGATACAGAGGAATGTCTGTAACTCCATATGCGCACTGAGGCTTTCTCTTCAGATTCATTCCCATTCGCTATTAAACACGTACGCACAAATAGAATCCGATCAAAATACAGATTAGACTACTGTAATTATACTGTCTAGAGTATTATTAGCATTATTACAAAAGCCATTACTGCATGTGTACAGTCTGTAATTACACACTTTCGGTTAGTTCTGTAGGAACAAATTAACCTTCAACAACAACAACACAAAGCTCTCTCACACACACACACACACACACACACACACACACACACACACACACACACACCAAAAAATGAACAGCATGAGATCAAACTGAGAAGCATCAACATCTCACCTCCTAGAAGCATGACGCCGGACAGCAGAACCCAGGAGCACAGCATGGTGGACAAAACCTCCATCCAGGTGCCAAAAAAAAAACACAGAAAGAGAAAAAAGGGGGAAAATCAGGATTTAGAGATGAAGACTGTCACATCATCCTCAGGGCTGAACTCTACTCTCCGCTCAACTTCACATCCTTCAGTCCAGGAAAAATCCCTCCACAACACAATGTCTCATCAAATAAATAATAATAATAATAATAATAAACACTACCCCCGGGATAAATCCTGAAAAATTATAATATAAAATAGAACTAATCACTCTGCACGCGTGTGTTTGCCCAGCACCGGAGAGAGCGAGCTCGAGCTCTAATTAACTTTCAGTTTACAAATAAAAAAAATTTTTTGAAAAAAAAACCGTTATTTCTAATTCGCACGTGAGGGTCAGTTTGAAAATGAAGGTAATTAATGAGGAGCTGAAATTCCAGAAACATCGCTGCCGTTCAGAACGTGCGTCCATTCCGAGCCGTGTGGGTTTTTTTTTTTTTTTAAATATATATTTATTTTTTTTACGCGTTCTTATATTTTCTTTTTTATTATTCTCATTTAGATAATAAAATAGCTCTTATAATCCGCCGTTTCTCCGCTGCCGTTGACGGTTTCGTGGACTGCACGCGGCGCGCGCATCTCTCACCTCCTCCGCTCGAGCGACTCGCGAAGGAACCGCTTCAGTCCTTTTTTTTTTTTTTTTTTTTCCTTCTTTTCCGAATGACTCTTTTAAAGTGAGTCGATTCACCAGGACATGGGAATCGATTCGCCGAAAGTTGGCTTTATTTATATATTAAACTGTACATTTGCTGCAAGGTTTTTGTGTACTCGACGCGTGTGTACCATTCGAATCTGTAATCGAATTGTAAGCCTATTTCAAAGGGTCTTAGTTGTGACATAAACATGAATATATATTTATATATATATTTATATATATATATATATATATGAGTTGAAAAGGGGGGGGGCGTGACAATCCGATCTGATTGTTTGTTTGTTGACGCATTTCTTTTTTCTTTTTTTTTAGACATTTAGCTTAAAAAGTGTTCGCGTGACATCAGTAAATAGCGATTAACGAGTTTGTTCAAAAGAGTCGATTCAGTAAAGTGATTCATGCCATACAACCAGGGATGTAAATGAACCAGTCGACCATATTATCTCATATCATGTTATATAAAGCTATTAAGAGATAATATCCTTGACTGGAACATGATAACCTTCTGCCAAGCATTATATATATATATATATATATATATATATATATATATATATATATATATATATATACACTTTATACAGAGATTGATTGTTTACTAGGATAAATGACGTCAGAAATCCCATACACTGAGAATGGCGAATCTGAATAGGTAGTATTCAAACCATGTTCCCATAATGCCATGTGGAGCTTAGCAATGACTCATGACCTATATAATGAATAGTGTGTGTGGTTCGGTTTGGGACGCTGGTGACTATGACAGTGCTGATGTGATGGGATTGTCATAGAACACAACAAACACCAGCATGCTTTCAGTACAATCCATCATTGCAGTCGTTAATGTGTGTGCTACACGGTGCCCTAGAGAGCGGATAGCGTACATGGAGCCGGCGTGACACCACCTACACCTCACGGGATCCTTTAAGGCCATGGTTCTCCAACACGACGACCGGTCGCTTGTCATGCCACAGATTTAGCCTACTGCAAACTCAGAACCTCCGTTTTAATCAAAACATGAAAGTTGGATTTCATACGTTTATATGGACGTGTTATTATGGCTTTATGACACTAGTATTACTGTACTTTAAGTGTAGACACGTTATAGATCCAAAAATCGCAACAGTTATTGACCGAAATCATATGACGATCACCAGTGAGAGCAAAGCGTCCACTAGAAAACTCGCCTTCGTTTTTCGACACGCTGTAAACGCAGTGTCTGGGATTGTCAGATTGATGACTTTCCTCTCCATCGATCCAATTTTATAACCTCAGCTTGCGATATCAGTTTGCTATTATTCATAATTCCTATAGTTTTTATAGTTATAGCAGGTTATAATGAATTGGACGGGAATCGGGTTGTAAAGCCGCGTTTGGGCTGGAGACGGTCAATCCAATCAGGAAACCCTGCCAACGTTCCTGCTCTCATACAAAAATAATCAAGTATGTTGACCGCTCTGCTAAAAGCTGCAATAACTCAAGCTTCTCTCGGTCAGGCGCTCATAACAAATCACTCTGCACCTCGTCGCGTCCTCCCTGCGCAGTGCTGGAAGCCATCTTGCTTCGCATTATCACGATTTACAACAAGGAGCAAGTCTGACATCTCATCGTCTGACATCTCGCGTGTTTACTACTGGCTCTCGTCAAAGAAAACATTCACCATAATGCATTTCTATAGCATGTTATATGTTTATAAACGTCTACGCAATCTATATGTACGATGAAACGATGACGGCGTTCGCATCGTGTTATAATGCATCCATATGGCATCATAGACATTGTCATAGCTGCTTATGGAAAGACATTGTAGAATCTATAGCCATCTTTATGACCTATGAATCATCCTTCACGTCATGTTAGGAAGCGTTCATGTGCCATTACGTACTTTGGTTTAATTATGAAAAGGAACTACAGTTGATAGCGATGTTTAAAATACTTTTATGAAGGTCGTGTGTCTAACGGACCTATGAGCACATTCATACCATGTTATGATGCATCCGTATGGCGTTATACGCACTGGTAGAATTCCTCATGAACAGACATTACGGCGTATAGCGACGTTTATAACGCATTTGTGAATTTATATGAAGGCCATATGTATAATGACCCATAAACACTGTACATTCACACACACCTGTCCATGCTATAATGCGTTCGTACGGCATCATGTACCTTTTTTTTTTGAATCACGAAAAGGCGTTACAGTTCATAGCAACGTTTATAATGTATAATGACCTATAAATACATTCATACCATGTCATACTGCATTCACAGGGCATTACACACCCTGTTATAAATGCATTACAACTTAGATATCATGGTCGTTAATGCGCTCATAGGCCTCATGAATGCATTCATACTATGTTATAATGCGTTCGTATGACATTATACACGTTGTATTCATTGCTTATGAAAAGACATTATAGTTTGTTACAGCGACGGTTACAACGCATTGGGTTGCAGTAAATATCCACGGAGGCCGTATGCGTCACGACCAGTGAACGCGTTCATACCGTGTTATAACGCACTCGTGGACGCTTGTGTCATGTTATAGCAAAGGCTGAATAAATCGCGAACAGAATGCGTTACGAGAGTGTTTATAAGACAGCGCGTTGCCAGTAACAAACAAATTCAGCTCCAGTTCGCGTAAAGCATCGTTTACTCATAGGCATGTGGTGCGTTATGAACACAACTTATAATGCGTCATGAGCCATTCATAAAGCATAACGCATGAAGATTTATTTATTTTTATTTTTTTAAAGCTACAGTATAAAGTGTAATGTATTTTCATAATACACAAATGACAGTGTGCATCACACCTTCAATGGTTGCATTATTATTATTATTATTATTAGTATTATTATTATTATTATTATAAAAGAAACACAGTGTATAGTTTTATTTATAGCACTAAGCAGATTATGACTTATCTAATACTGCTGAAATGTACTCACGATGAAACAACAATGACCCCCTGTGGTACTTTTCGAGCTCTTCTGTGCGTCGTGTGTTAGAGAGTGTGTGTGTGTGTGTGTGAGAGAGAGAAAGAGAACCGTAAAGTCGAATCTATTCAACACTTACAGGAGCTTAAAGCTCAGCATTCTCTACACCATGAAAGAGAGAGAATAAAATCCATCTTCCTTCTGCGCCTCTGTAAGCCCGGGGTGATCTATAAAGATCTGCGCTGAATGCTTGAAGGGATCTGATTGGGTTCATTCATGATTAAAGCGACAGTTTCGCCAAAAAATTTAACGTCTACAACTTCCCTTTACGTCCGATGCGGTCGGCTGGCCGACGCACGATGGTATCTGAAACGTGCTCCTTTAGTTTCGGAATGTTTCCGGGAGGAGAACCGCAGCCAGTCGGATCGGCTGCGTCGTGAAATCGGTAGGGAATAAATCACTTGGGGTTGTGCTGATAAAGGAAACTAATCAATGAAAGGATGGCGCGTCTCCTGAAAAGACGAGTCGCTGTTAGCGCCTCAGAGTTGATTATTTATCGATTACAAAGTGTTTTATTCCTCTTACGCCACAGCGGTTTCCCAACATTTACGATTGTTTTATTTATCAGTAAGCACCGCGTGAATCTCATCTCGTGGAACGTCCGGGAAACACGTAAGTGCCTGTTCTCGCTTACGTTATAGCAGCTGTAAACCGTCGTTTCCTCACCAGCATCCCCCCCCCCCCCCCCCCTTCTCTGGACGTTAAGACGGAAAAAAAACACAAAGCGTAGTACAGAAAATCGCAATCTCCTGTCGTGAAGACGCTGAAAAGCGACAGCTTTACCTCTGTACCGACACTGCAGACTCCTTCCATCCCAACACGTTACGTCCGAGGAACGTGTACGCATCCTGTACACTGTGAATCGCTATGGAAACGGTAACGTATTAGAACGAGCTCATTAATATAGACCTTCTGCTTGGTCGATTATTCTCCTTTAACGGCACCGCGTTAACCGACCGGCGTTAATCGTATGTTTAAACGAAGAGTAAAAGGGCCTCTGAAGTGGAAATTCGGAACGGCCGTGGCTTCTATTAGACGTCTTCAATGAGATTCACGCATGAATACGATGATAATGGAAAAGACAGACCCCCGGCTCCCTTAATCATATTCTTAATCCGTGTTCCTCGGACATGTCTCCGTCACAGACCTCGAGTACCTTTGAACACGAGTTCCCCTGCAGGCTCACACACACACACACACACACACACACACACACACTTCACTCTCGTTTATCTTATGCTTAATTAAGTTAGCAAGAGTACTGTTTAAATCCATAATGGGAATCCCAACCCATTGGCTCCGAATGAAGCGACAGGGGGCTGGCAGCCGTCCCAGTTAAAAACGAAAACACTACAGGCGATTATAATCAGTAGGTTCATCGAAACCCTGTCTTTCATGTAGGTCTTTTGCGCCTCCATTTTGTTGACGGAAGCCTTTGATGTGTCAAAGCGCAACAGATGAGAGACGAGAAAGGGGAGCGAGCGTGTGGGTGAGAAGGCCTGCGAATCAATAAGGTGAGCCGATCTGATGTCTTTATTGTGGGATTAGCATACTGCAGCCTGTCGCCTGGATACTGGGATAAACAGCTCAATTAGACGACCTAAAACGATAGGGATCGCTGGAGGACGAGAAGGAGATGTGCGGTACGCCGGTGGTACGGTGGCGCAGCGTCGTCGCCTCACGGCTCCAGGATTCCTGGGTCAATCCTGAGTTTGGGTTGTAAGCCATGTCCGGGTTTTCCGGTCCAGTTTCCTCCATGTTGGTGAACGGGTGCGCACGGTGCCCCGTGTGGAACTGGTGTACTCCCAGCTCGGGCCTAGGAATATTCCTTGGATAAGCTTTGGTTTGACGACCATCCGAAAGATGACCGAATGAACACGCTGTATAATACACAGTGCATCGGTATACAGTATACACCGTACTACATATTGTGTTTACTCTTGTCTAGAAGTATTGCTCGTCATGAAAGTCCTAGAAGAATAACCCATAAAATTATGTTACAGTGCTTTTTTTTTTTTTTTTAACTCAGAGGACTGGCACAGATTCGTGACCCAAAAAACCTGGTTAGCCCAAAAAACTAAAAATGATGCAAGGCGGCGACCGAGAACGGCTTTACCCTTGATTTCTTTGATCAAAGTGCAAAATAAAGACGATAATACAGTAACACAACTTGTCCTCTTGGAGCAGGAGAGACGGAAAGTCCGATAAGAGTCCGGTGCCATCTATCCAGTTCATCCGGGTCGGAGAGAAGCCACACTCTTCCAAAAAGACCAAGAAAAGCCTCCTGCAGGAAGCACAGATCATGGGAAGGAAACTATGTTTTCCCCAGATCGTTCGGACTTCCCTAAGGCCAGACGTGGTCATAAGGTCTGAGGATGGAAGAAGGATCATAATGATCCAGGCCTCAGAGAGGAAATCCACCAAGTACCATGACCCGGTCCAGCAATGCAGGGATAAAGCGTGGAAAGCTTGGCTAGTTCCAATTAAGGTTGGGTGCAGGGGTATGTGTGGAAGATTCTTCAAAGCTTTAGGAATTACAGGAAGTCCTGCTGGCTCTGGAACAGGCGGGAGGACTCGAGAAGCCGGGAGACGATGAGCAGTGACCGTCCATCACTGGAGGATGTCGTGGTTCAGGGTCGAAAACGTCTGAAGAACGTCGGACGCCGCATGACGACGTCTCCTCCAGGCCGGTCACGAGTGAGTGACTGCAGCAGGCCGCATTTCACGTGCGTAATAGTTTCTGCGAAGCCGAAACTATATTGTCTGCGTTTGTAACGTGTCGCCCTTCATGCAAACTGCATAACCACTAAATAAGACTCCGAGGTAGGACCAGGTACCGCGCGAGATTTGATCAAGATGATTAAAATGTCAGTTTGTATAGCGAAGAGCTGTCGCTTTCAGAGCGGGTATGAAAGCAGCTGCCAGTTTGTGTCGTTCTGAGCGTTACTAAACCTACAAGGATCCCTCTGTGCGTGTTCTATAAACAAGCATCTGACTTTTGGGGCATTAGTGGGGAATAATGATGGACTAATAGACTTGCGTCCGGCGTTCCTGGTATACCGTACGCCCCAGATCCACCACGACCCTGACCAGGATGAAGTGTTTCCTGGAGATGAGTGAACAAACATGAAAGGTGAGTGTATAATGCAATCCTCTGCGCTGTTTTGATCTCAAGGACGATGTAAACCCTATATAATAAAAGCAGCAACAAAAAGCCCTGCAGTAATTAGATCAGCGCATTAGATCCGTCTTCTTCAGGAAGCCGTTCGAACGCCGGCATGTTCCACGTGAGGTCGAAGACATTGGAGAGGAAAAAAAAAAAACGTATGAATACAAGTGTCTGGATTTTATTAGCACGCTTTCGTCTCGTGTATCACTCTGAGAGGGAGGGCGAGAGAGAGCGGGAAGGAACCCCGGCAGGTTATTGTGTATTAAATTTGTTTCATCGACGCACACGGCTGAGAAACTGATCCGGTATATTTCTCATTACGCAACCCTCTGTTCCTATTTGCTTCTTCTTTCCCAATTCCCAAAACAATGCAGCGAATCTACACCCGGTGTTTTTAGCGCTCACGTCTGATCGACCGCCGTTACCAGGACGAGAACTCGTGACCGGAAGACTCTTAAAGAGAATAAGAAAGGGTGTATATACGCATCTTAACCACACGCTCTAGACGTGGTGTTTGCTGTAGGTCCGTCTCCGTACGAGAGCCGTACGAGTTGACACAGTGTTTGGACGAGGGAATTACTTTTAATCGCTCGCGTACTGAGCTAAGGTGATTGGTTTTCAGTGTGGTTGTTTCGCGGAAATCAAACCCCCGCGGTGATAGCTCCAGGTGCCGGTTACACACCGACCGCAGGGAACAACAACACAGCTGGATCGCGGGAAAAGGATCGGCTTGAAAGTACGAGTTTTGTCCCATTGTTATAAACACAGTGGATATTGTGTTGCCGTGATCGGCGACTCGATAACACAAAGCCTGGCATCCACACACACACACACACACACACACACACACACACAGCGTTTGAACCGATGCCAGGTACAGCCCTTCAGCTGTCTATTATAATATTTTAATATCTGAATTCCCTTCAGGAGAGACGCACCAGGTCGCTGTAACGGTACCACGAAGCTGAGCGGAAACGTGGGAACAGTCTGGCACGCCGAAAGATCAAAGCAAACACCACTTAATTAAATAAATAAACCAACGAGTAAACAAATAAATAAATAGCCCAGGCGTAATAAGCAGGACGAAATCGGTGAAAGATCTATAGCGCTAATAAGGCAGTGTATTTGCGCTTGTATTCTTGGGAGAGCTTTTTCATATTTAATTACGCTACGACGCATTAATTAGGCGACTCAGGGGTTAAACCGAGTGGGAGTGCAGGGACGCGCTGGTATCATTTGCCGGGAATGTAAACCATTGCACGGCATAATCAAGTCTTTGAGTCAATGTTTATAAAGCAGGACGTGTTCGTTTTCGTGTTTCTCTGCCAGAAAGAAAGAAAAAAAAAATCTCATAAATGTAAAAAATGCAATTAGGAAATCTGCCAATTAATTATCATTAATTAAATCATTACTGTAATTACACTCCTGCAACCCCTGAATCCCAGTTGAACTATCAACACTGTCACAGTGTCCACGCTGCTGATTGTAGCGCTGGTACGGTACACGTCCCGGGTTCGTGTTAATGCCCTCGTCCCGATGCGGTACGCTATCGTTACTATAGTAACGGCCCGATACTCCACATAAACTCATGAAATAAAAATAAAAAGCGCGGGACCGTCGAGACGGTGACGTGTCCTTTTTTGAGGCGACGTTGATTTAACGTTCATGGAAGGAGTCTCCAGTGTCAGCGCTTTTGGAACTTAGGGTTTTTTTATTCGGCAAGAAAGACAAAATAAAAGAAACAAGGTGGAGAGGGAACGACGCTTTCTCCAGGAGTCTATCCCAGGGAACTCGGGGCACACTCGGGGTACACCCTGGACGGGGTGCTGACATCACGCATACACACCGACACATTCACACACTGTGGACAATTTGGGAATGCGAATCAGCCTACCGTGCATGTGTTTGGACTGGGGGAGGAAACCGGAGTACCCGGAGGAAACCCCCGATGCACAGAGGAGAACGTACAGACTCGAACCCCCGGCCCTCGAGCAGCAGTTTGGGAGCACTAACACTATCTCTGCTTTATGGAAACATCCCAACGTTGATTATTTTCCTCTTTCAGCACAACACAAAGGGGGTTTCGTGCGCGTTCTATTCAGCCCTGAAAACCCCCTCCTCGACCCTCGGTTCTTCATCTCGATCGATAGCGCCAACGATGACTGGCGTCTCTCGGTCACTCCACGACCCGTTTTTCAGGCCCGGTCGCTCTCAGAGACTTTACACGACTTGCGTGCATGATCATTATCGGAGTTTTATTAAAAACGCTTTCAATCCGTCTCTGTCCGTGAAGAATAACGGAGAAAACATCGCTGTGAAAGGTCGCCGTGGATTCTACTCCGTGAGCCCATTCTGTCTTCAGTTCAACCCTCGAGAGGCCTCATATGGACTTGACGTGTTTATACAGGACGTTATGGATGAAGCCCGCGGGGGCTTTAAACCACTAACAGAATGACTGCTAAACTCATCATGCTCATAACGGTGCAGGAACGGGTCATTTCCTGTCGACACCTTGATGGAGGAAGCTGTCAGTCAGAGCCAGAGCAGCTCCGGGCCGTTGTATCCCGGAGCCACGTTTCTCTCCGGCTACGCTATGAGAAGGCGCTTTAATGGACTTGCGAGTTAATCAAGATCGCTGAGGCGTGTACGGAAGCAGGAGTTAAGTAGCGCTAGGTGATGAGAAGGTCAGCCAGGTGTCTGGTGTCGGAGCGTTCGACTTCCACCGCACAGTCAGAGGCTAATACGGCCGAGAGAATAACCAGAACTTCATGACAAGCTTATTTAGAAAAGCCCCAAGCGAAGAAAAAAAAAATTCCAGATACTGACTATTACTAGCTCATGAATATAAATACACACACACACACACATACTTAAGCACACATCGGCACTAGAGCCGCCGCATCTAGGGTTACGCAGACCGCCGGCTGTGATCATAACCCGACCGTAGCGCGCTCTGAGAACAGCTGCTGAAGTCATTACCCATGACCACAATGCTCTTTTTGTTCTCCGTGTCAGAAAGGCTTTGGCATTCACATCTGGACGCTCGGCCTCGTTCTCCATCCAGACCAGCGTGGGGGAAGACATGGCAACGCGTACAGAGCGTGTTCACGTGCATGAAATCGACATGAAACACGAGCGCTATTAGTCACAGAGAGCCGTCTCGCTTCACGTTTGAAGTCTTGGCGCGTCCCGAACGCTGGGTCTTATTAGCTGTTGTAGCCAGGCATTCACTTTTTATGTTGTCTTTGTAGCTTGATTCTGTCCAGGACCAGTTCCTTGTCCCCTTGGATGTTCCCGCATAGGTTTAGCGTTACAAACTGGAACTGAAATAGATTTCATTGGGATTTTTAATCTCATGAACCTACAGAAAAAATGGCATCTAGTATTTAAGTGAAGCACGGCGGTGTTAGCATCGTGCTGAGAGTCACTCTTGAGTACGGCTCTGACTAAGGCCCGCCTTTTTGCATCATTTATTTTGTTTTAAATAACCGAGTCAATCTCACTCTTTGGAATGCTCAAAGTTTGTTTAGGTACGTTCTCTAAAATACTGTATTTACTGTATATTGGGGGGGGGGGGGAATACTTACGCAATCACAACTTTTGCATGATTTATTTGTAAATAACTAGAGTGATCATTCATGTATACAGCAGATTTGTACGAGCCCCTTGAAAATGAGACGTTACATCTCAGGGGGTTGATCCTAATGATAAAGAGTTGCGCTCAGAAGTTTGCGCACCCCTTGCAGAACCTGCTCACTCTTAATACTGTTGACAAAATAAGACGGATGATAAAAATCCCACGATGTCCTGTCCTGAATGAACTGTTTCACATAGCAGATGTTTACACAAAGTCCACAAGACAAGATAATAGCTGAATTTATAAAAAAAAAAAAAAAAAAAAAAAAAACCACCCCGTTCAAAAGTTTACACACCCTTGATTCTAAATACAGTGTGTCGTTACCTGGATGATCCACGACTGTTTTTTTGTTTTGTGATTATTAATTTATTGAAAAGTGGTCATTGACTAAGCCTCTACCTACTTCCTGTATTGCACTGGTGCAGCTTCAGTTACTACCCTGCTAGTTAATCATTTTTAATGATCCTACAGTGAATCATTTTCGGTTACACCTCAAGCAACTTCACGGCTTACGTCAATTCCTGTGACACAACCTCGCTAATAATCGTGCTAATTGCGTGGTGGGAATAGTTTCGGGAGGCCGAGTGGACTTAAAATGTGACTTTTTATTTCGCCGGAACCCGTCTAAGACGTAATTGGAAAAGGCAGAGCTCTTGATTACGCTAATGAGGCAGGAGCAGCACAACAAACCGCATCTTACTGCCTCCGCGTCTTTTATCTAACGGCTTTACTTCTTTAATCTCCGAGCGTAGAGTCTAAGTGCACCTGTTTTTTTTTATAAAGCATCATTTAGAGCAGCATTAGGACCTGAGAGCTCGGAGCCAGTCCCTTAATAAGTCTTAATAAACACGAGAATTGGGTCTCTGGTGGAAGAGACGTTTCATATTTATCTTTATTTAATTGGCATTGTGTGTGTTTTTGTTTTGTCTGCTGCGCTAATGGTGATTAAACGGTATCGTAGTACCACAGAGCTGTAGGATTCTCGATTCTCATTGGTCAGAGTCAGAAGGTGTCGGCTAGTTCTCTAAAAACGGAAGATTCGGACACGTTGTCATTTCTATAGGGATGATTTTGTCGTAATTCTTTTTTTTAGCTTCTAGAGAGAGGAAATGTGAGGGAGGCCGGTGAGGGAACGAGTCTAATAACGTTACAGGGACTAACCGGAACTAACTTGATTTGCGGACGTTAAACGTAACTACAAATGGATAAGTACTTCAGGGTCAGGGTTAGGTTAAGTTCGGGGCCGTAACGGCGACTCCGCTTCATCACATCATCCTGTCGCTAATTACTGTCCACTTAAGCGTCTGTGAGAATCTGTCCGTCCACCCATCCATCAAGAATTTTTATTATCCTAATTATTTTTTTAATTTTTGTCATCCAAACCTCAATAACAAATAAATAAATAAATGAATGAATAAAACAGGTTGGCATGTACATAATGTGATCTATTGATAACTTTTAGGTCCAATAGACAAAAATAATAATAATAATAATGAGCCTAGTATATGGATAGCTGGATTTATTATTATTATTATTATTATTATTATTATTATTATTTTAAAGGCACATAGTGGAGATCATTATATCTGTATACGTTAAACTTTAAGCTGAAATCCACAATACAATGTTGAAGAGGTCGTGTTCTTCATTATACACTGTTCAACTTTGTTCAACAGGTCCTCTCTCTCTCTCTCTCTCTCGCTCTCTCTCTCCATCTCTCTCGCTCTCTCTCTCTCTCTCCATCTCTCTCGCTCTCTCTCTCTCCTCATTCTCCGGTGCCTTGGTTGTATTTAATCTATTACAGCTCTAATAATAACCTGCATAGGCTCCAGTCAAATGAGGCCACACACACACACACACACACACACACACACACACACACACACACACACACACACACACACACGGGCGATGACAGATAGTCGTGTCCTATCCAGAGGCCCATTAAAACTATATTTTCTTATCATTTTCAGCAGAGCCGTTGCACTGTTTGTCCACGGGGGACAAATAAAGAGAATGACCTTCAAGGGGAATGGAGAGGAAACTCGATCATAGGAGTCACTTCATATTCAGTGACTCTTCATACACGCACACGCACGCACACACGCACACACAATAGGAACGCAAGTTATGGAAGAAGGACTGTGTTGTTCTGTCAGAAGAGACACTAATGGACTGGAATTAATGCTAATGCTATGCCTTTATGCCTTTTCTACTGAGTTGATCCACTCAATCAGCTGAAAATGGAAGTTAATTCAGTTCAAATCACTGACCTCTAAGAAAATAACCCTTCAAACAGAGATTCGTTTAATGGGAAAAGTCCAGAGAAAGTCAATTATACAGTATATGTATGTATATGTATATATTCACAACGTGAGCAGGGAATGATGGAGTGCAGAAGTGAGAAGAGAGGCTGGGCCTGACTTCTTTCTCACCCAGACTGTAGATTCGTGCAGCCAATCGGTGACAAGCACGGTAATCAGGTGATTACAGAGTCGTCGTTACGGGTGTAATACAACTAAACCCGAACGAGATGGATGATTCCCCCCAAAAAATGTCCTTGGAGAAGAAACTAAAAGTAGACAGATGAAGCACGCGCGCTGTCCGGTCATAAAACGACACAAAAGGACAGAGACGCAAGTGTAAATGGATCCAAAAACGTGTTCACGCTTTTCTTCCTGTCTGGTATATTCCGAAATGAATCACGAACGAATTGCTCCAACTCTAATCTCAAGATATCCCTGGATATCAGATTTTAGCGTCCAATCTAGCCAGCGCTCACGCCGGTGTCTAATCTATACGAACGCTTCGCGATGCTAAAGTCTTTTGTAAACGTCGCCGCTAGACAGCTCTCAGGCTAAAAAAGAAAAAAGGAAGAAAAAAAAAGAAGAAAAAAAAAAAGGAAAGAAAAGAAACTCCATCAAGCAGCAGGTTTCTTGCCTTGAGCTGGAAAATAGCCTCATCCAAAAATAACTTCATCCGAAAGGATTCTAATCTCTGGCTCAGCAGTCTATTACGCAGACTGACAGGTGGGTCGTTTTGACACTGATAATGAAAGATAGTCACTTCTTCCCTTCGTCTCATTCTCTCTCTCTCTCTCTGGCGGTATCATCTCTTTCTGAGGCTTTCTGTGGTGACTGATAAATTCCCCCCTTTCTAAATATTCCAGAGTCTAGAGGACATCTAGCAAAATCCAACCGGATGATAAATTCCTCGCCCCAAAGAAAGCACGTCCAGACTCTCTGCTTCTTGTATCTCAGCATTTCCTTTCGTTCCCAAACTTTTCACGGCGCTACGTGTCCGGAATATATTACAGATAACTCGCCCAGACCGCGGCACCGATAAAACCCGAGTCGGAATACAATATGTTCTGAAGGTGCATTTAGGACGGTCGCTTCATAGATCCAGCCGATTTTCATCGTACTCACGACGTGCTCGACGTGATCGGTTAATCTATCCATCTTCCTTCTCACTCGTGACTGTTGCTGTACGTCATCCGTCCTTCCATCCATCATCTATCATCCATCCTTCCATCCATCATCTATCATCCATCCTTCCATCCATCATCTATCATCCATCCTTCCATCCATCATCTATCATCCATCCTTCCATCCATCATCTATCATCCATCCTCCCAAGCTTTCGAAGCACTTTGCGTCGTGAGTGCTAAATGCAGAACGGCACGTGAGGCTGGGTATTTATCCATATTATCCCTCCGTGGATGTCTATCCATCCTTTCTTTCGTCCGCGCCAATCCATTTATTAATTCGCTCCAGTATCTTCTGAACGTTTTATTGCTAGTAATGTGTCCATCCATCATCTGTATTAACACACCCATATATCTATCCATCCATCATATCGGTCGAGTCAGTTTCACTGTAATAGGCTTTATTGTTAGCCATCTGTCCGTCATTCAACGCAAAAATCCTTCACCTGCCCGTCTATCCATCCATCCATCCATCCATCCATCCATCCGCCCATACGTCCGTACGTCCGTTCAGCCGTCCGTCCATCCATCCGTCCATCCATCCGCCCATACATCCGTCCGTCCCTTCATCCATCCGCCCATACATCCGTCCATCTGTCCATCCGTCCGTCCATCTGTCCGTCCATCCATCCATCAATCCGTCCATCCGTTTATCTGTCCGTCCATCCATCCGTCCATCCGTCCATCCGTCCGTCCATCTGTCCGTCCATCCGTCCGTCCATCAATCCGTCCATCCGTTCATCTGTCCGTCCATCCATCCGTCCATCCGTCCGTCCGTCCGTCCGTCCGTCCATCCGTCCGTCCATCTGTTTGTTCATCCATCCATCCGTCCGTCCATTCATCCATCCATCCATCCGTCCATCTGTCCGTCCATCCATCCATCCATCCATCCGTCCATCCATCCATCCATCCATCCGTCCATCCGTCCGTCCATCCATCCGCCCATATGTCCGTCCGTCCATTCATCCATTCATCCATCTGTCCATCTGTCCGTCCATCCATCCATCCATCCATCCATCCGTCCATCTGTCCGTCCATCCATCCATCCATCCGTCCGTCCATCTGTCCGCCCATCTGTCCGTTCATCGGTCCATCCATCATCCATCCGTCCGTCCATCCGTCCGTCCGTCCAGCCATCTGTCCATCTGTCCGTCCACCCATCCATCCATCCGTCCGTCCGTCCATCCACCCATTAGTTTAAGCAGACATTCATCTCTGTCCAGTCACCCTTGCTATACGATCCCAACCTGCTATACGCGGTATAATCCATCCATCCTCCATGTATTTGTGAAGATATTCATTCCTATCTATCACCGATCGATCAATCAATCCATCCGTCCATCCATCCATCAACCGACCTTTCATCTATCCATTCATCCATCTATCAGTTCCATCCAGGCTGTCACACATCCATCCATTCATCCACCCATTATTTCATCCATCCATCAGATACGCATCTTTCTTCAGTCGGACTGTGTTTAATTACGGGCCATGCTGCTGTACATCCTCCCATTATCCACCCATCAATCCATCCATCCATCCTTCCTCCAAACTTTCACACATTAATCCATCCCTCCATCCATCCATCCATTTATTCATCCCTCCAATATCCAGATATTAATCTCTAATCAGTCAGCACTGATACTTTATTACTAGCTTTTATGTAATCTATCTATCCGTCACTCGTTCATTCATCACTCATCCAACATGCAACCTCTTATTCATCCCTTTATCCATCCATCAGATATTCATCTGTCCTCAGTCAGACTTTGCTTAAGTACTAGCAATGTTTCTATTCATCCAC
>NC_030420.2:1899817-1947317 GCF_001660625.3 Ictalurus punctatus
GACCACTGTGAATGTGTGTGTGTGTGTGTGTGTGCACCAGTCAGAGCGATCTAAACAGTCCTCTGTTGAGGGAATTGCACACTCAGCAGCAGATGCTGTGTTCATACGGAGCAGAGCTGCGAGCAGAGCTAACGCCACTCCACCATGGCATGTCACATCTTATCAGATCACAGTGTCAGAACAAGGCCAGAGGGAGACAGGACGAGTGACTGGAAAGCCCCATTAGCATGGATAACCAGGGGGAAAACAGAGCGAGGCTAATGACGGAGCAAGTGTTGATAGGGAAATATCTGGTTTCATGGACGTTCCAGAACATTAAATGTAGCTATAAATGCACAAAAAGTATGAAGTGTAGCGCACTCATGAATAGCACTAGACTACAAAGCGATAATACGTGTATTGTTATCTAATTTTATTAGGAATAAGTGCAACAACTGGACCGAGTATTCTAAAAAGGTGCAAAGATATAACCTCAAAGAACACAAATACATTAGCACTGCATGCAATTCTCTCTCTCTCTCTCTCTCTCTCTCTCTCTCTCTCTCTCTCATTCTGTCAGAGGAGATGAGGTCACACTTGGGACATTGCTGCCAGAAATTGAATGCTCCCGAATCTGACCAAGCCTTTCAAATGAGAATGAGAAGCTACTACATCTTTCATCTCCTCAACACTCCCACTTTAATCCAGATTTAAGCCTGCACTGAGTGACAGAACAGAGGTCCTGGCACTAACACGCCCCCTTTCTCATTCACCCCCGATCACAATGGAGACGTTCCTGTACGACTCAAACGTTATTAACTTCACAGAAGTGATCATCTTCTTCACGGAGGCTGTTCACATCTTCACAGTCAGATGGGCGGTGAACATCTACGCAGTGACATGCAACAATCTGCAGTATAGTTTCTATTCATGTATACAGTATCTATTATATACTCTATTATAGTTTCTATTCATGTACACAACATCTATTATATACTCTATTATAGTTTCTATTCATGTACACAATATCTATTATATACTCTATTATAGTTTCTATTCATGTATACAACATCTATTATATACTCTATTATAGTTTCTATTCATGTATACAATATCTATTATATACTCTATTATAGTTTCTATTCATGTATACAGTATCTATTATATACTCTATTATAGTTTCTATTACTGTACACAATATCTATTATATACTCTATTATAGTTTCTATTCATGTACACAATATCTATTATATACTCTATTATAGTTTCTATTCATGTACACAATATCTATTATATACTCTATTATAGTTTCTATTCATGTACACAATATCTATTATATACTCTATTATAGTTTCTATTCATGTACACAATATCTATTATATACTCTATTATAGTTTCTATTCATGTACACAATATCTATTATATACTCTATTATAGTTTCTATTCATGTACACAATATCTATTATATACTCTATTATAGTTTCTATTCATGTACACAATATCTATTATATACTCTATTATAGTTTCTATTACTCTATCTATTACAGACTCTATAGTCTCTATTACACTCTCTATTATAGTCTCTATTACACTCTATTATAGTCTCTAAAACACTCGATTATAGTCTCTATTACACTCTATTATAGTCTCTATTACACTCGATTATAGTCTCTATTACACTCGATTATAGTCTCTATTACACTCGATTATAGTCTCTATTACACTCTCTATTAGAGTCTCTATTACACTCGATTATAGTCTCTATTACACTCGATTATAGTCTCTATTACACTCGATTATAGTCTCTATTACACTCTCTATTAGAGTCTCTATTACACTCGATTATAGTCTCTATTACAGACTCTATAGTCTCTATTACACTCTCTATTATAGTCTCTATTACACTCTATTATAGTCTCTAAAACACTCGATTATAGTCTCTATTACACTCTATTATAGTCTCTATTACACTCGATTATAGTCTCTATTACACTCGATTATAGTCTCTATTACACTCGATTATAGTCTCTATTACACTCTATTATAGTCTCTATTACACTCGATTATAGTCTCTATTACACTCGATTATAGTCTCTATTACACTCTATTATAGTCTCTATTACACTCGATTATAGTCTCTATTACACTCGATTATAGTCTCTATTACACTCGATTAGAGTCTCTATTACACTCTCTATTAGAGTCTCTATTACACTCGATTATAGTCTCTATTACACTCGATTATAGTCTCTATTACACTCTCTATTATAGTCTCTATTACACTCTATTATAGTCTCTAAAACACTCGATTATAGTCTCTATTACACTCTATTATAGTCTCTATTACACTCGATTATAGTCTCTATTACACTCGATTATAGTCTCTATTACACTCGATTATAGTCTCTATTACACTCGATTATAGTCTCTATTACACTCTCTATTAGAGTCTCTATTACACTCGATTATAGTCTCTATTACACTCGATTATAGTCTCTATTACACTCGATTATAGTCTCTATTACACTCTATTATAGTCTCTATTACACTCGATTATAGTCTCTATTACACTCGATTATAGTCTCTATTACACTCGATTATAGTCTCTATTACACTCGATTATAGTCTCTATTACACTCGATTATAGTCTCTAAAACACTTGATTATAGTCTCTATTACACTCTATTATAGTCTCTATTACACTCGATTATAGTCTCTATTACACTCGATTATAGTCTCTATTACACTCGATTATAGTCTCTATTACACTCTCTATTAGAGTCTCTATTACACTCGATTATAGTCTCTATTACACTCGATTATAGTCTCTATTACACTCGATTATAGTCTCTATTACACTCTCTATTAGAGTCTCTATTACACTCGATTATAGTCTCTATTACAGACTCTATAGTCTCTATTACACTCTCTATTATAGTCTCTATTACACTCTATTATAGTCTCTAAAACACTCGATTATAGTCTCTATTACACTCTATTATAGTCTCTATTACACTCGATTATAGTCTCTATTACACTCGATTATAGTCTCTATTACACTCTATTATAGTCTCTATTACACTCGATTATAGTCTCTATTACACTCGATTATAGTCTCTATTACACTCTCTATTAGAGTCTCTATTACACTCGATTATAGTCTCTATTACACTCGATTATAGTCTCTATTACACTCGATTATAGTCTCTATTACACTCTATTATAGTCTCTATTACACTCGATTATAGTCTCTATTACACTCGATTATAGTCTCTATTACACTCTATTATAGTCTCTATTACACTCTATTATAGTCTCTATTACACTCGATTATAGTCTCTATTACACTCGATTATAGTCTCTATTACACTCGATTATAGTCTCTATTACACTCGATTATAGTCTCTATTACACTCGATTATAGTCTCTATTACACTCTCTATTAGAGTCTCTATTACACTCGATTATAGTCTCTATTACACTCGATTATAGTCTCTATTACACTCGATTATAGTCTCTATTACACTCGATTATAGTCTCTATTACACTCGATTAGAGTCTCTATTACACTCTCTATTAGAGTCTCTATTACACTCGATTATAGTCTCTATTACACTCGATTATAGTCTCTAAAACACTTGATTATAGTCTCTATTACACTCGATTATAGTCTCTATTACACTCTCTATTAGAGTCTCTATTACACTCGATTATAGTCTCTATTACACTCGATTATAGTCTCTATTACACTCTATTATAGTCTCTATTACACTCGATTATAGTCTCTATTACACTCGATTATAGTCTCTATTACACTCTATTATAGTCTCTATTACACTCGATTATAGTCTCTATTACACTCGATTATAGTCTCTATTACACTCGATTATAGTCTCTATTACACTCGATTATAGTCTCTAAAACACTTGATTATAGTCTCTATTACACTCTATTATAGTCTCTATTACACTCGATTATAGTCTCTATTACACTCGATTATAGTCTCTATTACACTCGATTATAGTCTCTATTACACTCTCTATTAGAGTCTCTATTACACTCGATTATAGTCTCTATTACACTCGATTATAGTCTCTATTACACTCTATTATAGTCTCTATTACACTCGATTATAGTCTCTATTACACTCGATTATAGTCTCTATTACACTCTATTATAGTCTCTATTACACTCGATTATAGTCTCTATTACACTCGATTATAGTCTCTATTACACTCTATTATAGTCTCTATTACACTCTATTATAGTCTCTAATACACTCTATTATAGTCTCTAATACACTTTTTATTATAGTATCTAATACACTCTCTATTATAGTCTCTATTACACTCTATTATAGTCTCTAATACACTCTATTATAGTCTCTAATACACTTTTTATTATAGTATCTAATACACTCTCTATTATAGTCTCTAATACACTCTCTATTATAGTCTCTAATACACTCTCTATTATAGTCTCTAATACACTCTCTATTATAGTCTCTAATACACTCTCTATTATAGTCTCTAATACACTCTCTATTATAGTCTCTAATACACTCTATTATAGTCTCTAATACACTTTTTATTATTGTATCTAATACAGTCTCTATTATAGTCTCTAATACAGTCTCTCTTATAGTCTCTAATACACTCTCTATTATAGTCTCTAATACACTCTATTATAGTCTCTAATACACTTTTTATTATTGTATCTAATACACTCTCTATTATAGTCTCTAATACAGTCTCTATTATAGTCTCTAATACAGTCTCTCTTATAGTCTCTAATACACTCTCTATTATAGTCTCTAATACACTCTATTATAGTCTCTAATACACTTTTTATTATTGTATCTAATACAGTCTCTATTATAGTCTCTAATACAGTCTCTCTTATAGTCTCTAATACACTCTCTATTATAGTCTCTAATACACTCTATTATAGTCTCTAATACACTTTTTATTATTGTATCTAATACACTCTCTATTATAGTCTCTAATACAGTCTCTATTATAGTCTCTAATACAGTCTCTCTTATAGTCTCTAATACACTCTCTATTATAGTCTCTAATACACTCTATTATAGTCTCTAATACACTCTATTATAGTCTCTAATACACTTTTTATTATAGTATCTAATACACTCTCTATTATAGTCTCTATTACACTCTATTATAGTCTCTAATACACTCTATTATAGTCTCTAATACACTTTTTATTATAGTATCTAATACACTCTCTATTATAGTCTCTAATACACTCTCTATTATAGTCTCTAATACACTCTCTATTATAGTCTCTAATACACTCTCTATTATAGTCTCTAATACACTCTCTATTATAGTCTCTAATACACTCTATTATAGTCTCTAATACACTTTTTATTATTGTATCTAATACAGTCTCTATTATAGTCTCTAATACAGTCTCTCTTATAGTCTCTAATACACTCTCTATTATAGTCTCTAATACACTCTATTATAGTCTCTAATACACTTTTTATTATTGTATCTAATACACTCTCTATTATAGTCTCTAATACAGTCTCTATTATAGTCTCTAATACAGTCTCTCTTATAGTCTCTAATACACTCTCTATTATAGTCTCTAATACACTCTATTATAGTCTCTAATACACTTTTTATTATTGTATCTAATACAGTCTCTATTATAGTCTCTAATACAGTCTCTCTTATAGTCTCTAATACACTCTCTATTATAGTCTCTAATACACTCTATTATAGTCTCTAATACACTTTTTATTATTGTATCTAATACACTCTCTATTATAGTCTCTAATACAGTCTCTATTATAGTCTCTAATACAGTCTCTCTTATAGTCTCTAATACACTCTCTATTATAGTCTCTAATACACTCTATTATAGTCTCTAATACACTTTTTATTATTGTATCTAATACACTCTCTATTATAGTCTCTAATACACTCTCTCTTATAGTCTCTAATACACTCTCTATTATAGTCTCTAATACAGTCTCTCTTATAGTCTCTAATACACTCTCTATTATAGTCTCTAATACAGTCTCTATTATAGTCTCTAATACAGTCTCTCTTATAGTCTCTAATACACTCTCTATTATAGTCTCTAATACACTCTCTATTATAGTCTCTATTACACTCTCTATTATAGTCTCTATTACAGTCTCTCTCTCTCTCTCTCTCTCTCTCTCTCTCTCTCTCTCTCTCTCTCTCTCTCTGCAGTCCCTCTTATATAGGCTACATGAACTCTTATATAGTCTCTACTCCAGTCTGTACTACAGTCAATATATCATTCTATATTATAAACTCGATATATACACTGTTAGATACAACATAATCTACAATATAACAATTTACAAAGCAGTCCCTGCAGTTTTTTACAGCCTCTATTATAATCTTTATAGCCAGTTATCAATCCTCCGTTACGGAATGACTTTTTGAAGTATGAGAAGAAGTAGGAGCAGATCTTGTCTGGAAACATGCTTTTACTCATGCACCAAGTGGAGCTCTCTCACCATCTCACGCTGAGATTGTACTGCCATCTAGTGTTAGATCTACACATATCAATTCATTTATAAATACACAGCACATAAACAAAGCTTCATAATCCCACGGGTTCCCTTTTGAGTCTCATATTTTCCTCTTCATGTCGTCTCGAGTCATTTTTTTCTCGCCCCTCTGGCCTCTGGACTGTTGATGGATTATGGATCTAAATCTATATCCGGATTTCTGCAAATCTGTCGTTTTTAAAAGAGCTGAAAATGAAATGAAATTCCAAAGAAAACGACTTATTTACAAAGGCCATGTGGCCAAATGATTTATTTTAGTTTAAAGTGGTGATCAAATTAGCATTTATAACACTGTTATAACGCACTGTGAGCATCTTCCCCCAGGAAAATACGCAACAAGGCTAAAAATCTCGATCGCTTTTATTTATTTTAATTATCATTAGTGTAGTTCTTTCTTCTCTCTCCCCCCCCCTCTCTCCCTTTCTCTCTCCCTCTCTCTCTTTCTCTCCCTCTCTCTCTCTCACTCCCTCTCTCCCCCCCTCTCTCCCCCTCTCTCTCTCTCTCTCCCACACACACACAGTAAAGTTTAATAAAAGAATCTATGCATTGTGTTATGAAGGTGTTATAGAAGTCTTACACTCGTACTGAGTGAATTGTTCTCTGCAGAGGAAGTCGTAACGATGTGGTACGTGATATGTGGTGTTTGTAATCCTTTGGCCTAAACGCAGGATGATGTCACCTGGTTGTTGATGCATTGTGTACCTTTATGGGAATACCTGTCAAAGCCTGAGACAACAATAATAAGGAAGAGAAGTTACATGAGTTTTTGTGTGGGTGTGGGTGTGGGTTGGTGTGTGCGGGTTGGTATCTATGCAGGCAGCGTCACATGGAGGCAAATAAACAAATCTGTGTGTGTAAACAACGTGAAGCGGCTCAGATTATACATAGAAATACAATGACCATCACACCCGTATGTGCTTCTTCTCCAAACCGTTGCCACAAAGGTCGGAAGCACCCAGTCGTATAGAATGTCTTCGTATGCCGTAAGAGGCCCAAAGACTGTTCCAGAACGATGACGCCGCGTGCACAAAGCGAGCTCCATGAAGACACGCCGTGTGAAGGTTGGAAGAAGGCGGAAGAACTCGAGTGTCCTGACTTCATCACGTATCTGAACACTTTTTGTATGAACTGGAACGGTAGTCTCCTTACGCAATATCAGTGATTGACTAATGCTCATGGAGCTCTTGGAGCACAGACGCGCCTCGAAATCTAGTGGAAAGTCTTACCAGAAATCTGGAGGTCATTATAACAGTAAAGGAGGGATTAATCGGGAATGGGATGCTCAACAAGCACGTATGAGTGCACTTGGGACACATACTTAGTGGCCACAAAATTTATGTGTGTGTGTGTGTGTGTGTGTGCGTGTGTGTTTCATCATCAGTTTCACTGTATTAGAGTAATAACGCTCAGCAAAGCAAAACCGGTAGGCATTTCAGATCTGGTTATTCCAGTTGCTGGAATGAATGTTCCTAATGATAATCCTTGTTTATGATACTATGATTGAATCAAATGTTACTTTCCCTCAAATTAGATCCTTTTATAATACTCAGGCTCGGAGATGAAAGTGGAGCACGTTTTATTCTGTTTACACGTTACCACCCTGAAACCATAAACAACCCAGAGTTTCCTGGAAGGGCGTACGGTTGGTTGCGCATTCCCATTATTTGATATGGTTCAGAGATGTGTAGGTGTTAGGGATTTTTCAGGTGGGCGGTAGATCTGGCGGTTGACGTATTATCATTCCCTACGATTGTAATCAAAGCACAAAGCACATGTCGACAATATATAGCCACAGATTGTTCAGCTTCCAAACGGTAAGGACGGACAGATTTTTTTTTTTTACGCGTTACCCCTACAGACACTATTCTACATTCATTTGTGTTTTGGTGGAATGTGTATACGTTAAAATACACTCAGGTTTAATATAGAGAAGAGGCAAATGAAAGGAATTACTATCATAGAGTGCGTTGGAAAGGTGTCGGGCCATCGAGAACCACCAGAACAGCGTAGGACATAACCTATAACTCATAGCTAATAGCCTACAGCTCATAATCCATAGTCCATAGCACATCACCCATAACTAAAAACCTATAACCCATAGCACATAACCCATAACCCATAGCCAGCAGCTCATAATCTATAATCCATAAACCATAACTCATAGCCCATATCCCATAACTAACAACGCATAAGCTGTAGCACATAGACCACAACTCCTAGCCTATAACCCACAAACCAAAGTGAATAACCCATATCTCATAGGGCAAAATCCATTGCCCATACTCACTACCCCATAACCCATTGCCAATAGACTATAATCCATAGTCTATAGCCCATAGCCCATAGCCCATTACCCATAGCCCATAGCCCATAACCTATAGATCATAGCCCACAGCCCATAACCCATAGCCCATAGCCCATAACCCATAACCTATAGATCATAGCCCACACCCCATAACCCATAGCCCATAGCCCATAACCCATAACCTATAGATCATAGCCCACACCCCATAACCCATAGCCCATAGCCCATAACTCATAACCTATAGATCATAGCCCACAGCCCATAACCCATAGCCCATAGCCCATAACCCATAACCTATAGATCATAGCCCACAGCCCATAACCCATAGCCCATACACCATAGCCCATAACCCATAACCTATAGATCATAGCCCACAGCCCATAACCCATAGCCCATAGCCCATAACCTATAGATCATAGCCCACAGCCCATAACCCATAGCCCATAGCCCATAGCCCATAACCCATAGCCCATAGCCCATAACCTATAGATCATAGCCCACAGCCCATAACCCATAGCCCATAGCCCATAGCCCATTACCCATAGCCCATAGCCCATAACCTATAGATCATAGCCCACAGCCCATAACCCATAACCCATAGCCCATAGCCCATAACCCATAGCCCATAGCCCATAGCCCACAGCCCATAACCCATAGCCCATAGCCCATAACCTATAGATCATAGCCCACAGCCCATAACCCATAGCCCATACACCATAGCCCATAACCCATAGACCATAACGGATAGACCATAACGCATAACCAATTACCCATAATCCAAAGGCCATAGCCTATAACCAACAACCCATAACCTGTAGCCCATAACCCATAGCCCATAGTCCATTACCCATAACCCATTACCCATAGCCCATAGCCCATAACCCATAGCCCATTACCCATAGACCATAACCCATAGACAGTTACCCATAATCCAAAGGCCATAGCCTATAATCAACAACCCGTAACCCAAAGCCCATGTAGTTACAAATTGTCTAGCAGTTTATAACTGAATCATGAAACAATTCAAATACTTCCTATGGAAAGAGCAAATAGCTGAGGTTCAACAACGAGGTCCAAAGGTTCAGCTGTTTTAAGTGCATAATATTAACCCGAAGTGTCAGTCAACACAGTTTCTCCCAAGAACGTAACGGATCCCTGCGTACGGCTGCGTTTCTGGTATTTATTCTCAAATTATTTACAGAGTTGACTTTCCGTTTACAAATGATTAAATCTCAACATCACAGCGATATCCACAGAGCTGGTCATGTGAGGTTAAGAACACACCCACAGCAGGACCATGGTGTAATAAACAGAGGTACCATGCCAAATTCAGCCAAGCAAACGTGTGACACGAATCTCGCTTCTTTTTATGTCCCATCGGTTGAAGTCCTGTTCCTATCTCGAAGTCCACTCCGTGTCACATGACCTCTTGGAAGGACCTCCAAGGAATCGAGACAACACGACTGTACAGGTCAGGAGCACGGTTTAAAGGTGGGGTGGTGATTTTATCGGTGGGGGAAAATGTTTGTTTGGGGGTTTTTTTTTTTTGTAACACTTCAGCAGTGGTGTAAAGAGCAAAGCAACAGCCAGCCAATCAGGTCTCTACACCTACATCGATTCAGAACTATCCGACACATGATTTATTGTGGGCGTGGCTTCGGATTTGTTCGAAATAATCAACTGTCTACCATTATGGCTGAAAAATCAAAGTATCTAGCAAACGCCGGTAACGTTTAGATGACACGTTTTTCATATTAATTTGATTGATCTGGTTGTAAATGCGCTCGCACAGCTGTGTTTCGTAGCGGCTTCCGTTTCACATCATGTTTACATAAATCTCCTCCTGGGTTTCTTCACACACTGATGAGCAAAAAAAAAAAAAAAAAAAAAAACCCAATAAATTCCTCCAAAACGGAAATTTCCAACCCCCAAAAGCACAAAAGCCTGCAGACTGTGTTTATGTAGGAAGTGTTCCATCAATAGTGAATAAACCTCACTACTAAAGAGGTTCCTGCAAGCGTGCGTGTGTGTGTGTGTGTGTATGTGTGTGTGTGTGTGTGTGTGTGTGTGAAATAAAAATCCACCCGGAACGATTTATGAAGCATAGCGATATTTACGTTCAGTATCCGATCTTCAACTGCGCAACAGATTTTTTTCTGAGAATGAAATTCCGCACGAACGTCGGGTTAGTTTTAAACTTCTCAACGTTCCGAGCCCTTGCTCCGTCCCTACTTTAAAGGGAGCGATGCAGCGGCGCTTTATTCCGAAGGACTCTCTAACGCCACTCGCTGTTTTGGAGGATTTAACGTCGGTCGGTTCTGTCGTTTGCTCGGTCAGGGGAGATACTTTCCAGAAAGTTCCACGGATCTGCTGAGGTCCATTACGCGCTCGGAAAAAAAGAATGTATCTGGTGGAAAAGTCGAGCAAAAGGGCGCGAAAGCAAAAGTGTCCAGCTTGGTTGATTTATTTCACTGGTTTGTTTATTTCATACCCCTTTAAGCGTGCATTGAAGTATAAATCCACCCTGGAGATCGATATTTATAGCTAATACGGTAAACGACCTTCGGTTACCGCTTTCCGAAATGATCCACAATGCTGTCCGACCGCCTGCTGGACGCTTTGTGGTAGGACTCTTATCCTTCGCGTCATCTCTACCTGCACTGAAACGAGTGACGCAACCGCGCGTTAGTGCTTTACTCGGTCCGGCTCTTCCGCCTGCTTATCTCTACACCGCGCTCAAATAAATCCGCTTCCGAACGCGCTGGTGCTCGTCGTCGAATAATCTCGTCCGATCCGGCGGAACTCAGAGTCGGAGAGCTGCGGCGCGTTCGGGGACCACGAGTCCGGCGTCCGCACGGCTACCGGACTTCTACTCGGGATTTCTCATTAACACGACGTCGGACCTCGTCGGGAAACAAAGCTCGGGGGGTGGAGCAAAACCTGATCGTTACTACAACCGTGCTGAGGAATATAACGGGAATACAGCTCCAACCGACGTATTAGCACCAAATCTTCACGGATATGTCATTACGAACATATCCCCAGGGAGGAAGCCTTGGCAACGGAAAACCGCGAGTTGTGCAGAGAGAAAAAAAAAGAAAAGAAAAAAAAACCCCTGTAATCTGGGGTGGAGAACAGCAAATATTACGGGAAAGGAAAAAAAAACCCAGCATGAAACACCTTTTGTCTGGACTTCTGCAGGGATAAAGCGATATAACGATCCCCAACAGCTGTAGGCTCACCTGCTGTGCAAATTAAATAGATAAATGCGTGAAACTGCCCTAAAGGCAGGGCTCAGGCATTCATGGATTTGTTCCGTTGCGACACGCTTTTGGCTTCTACGTGTACTGTTACTATTTTTGGCTGAAGTAATTTATGAGTTTCTATATTATGGTATGACCTCCCACGCAGGAATTTCACAAACACGCCAAGAAAGAGGCGGGCTCGCTCGGCAGGCGTCGCGTAGCGCTTTTGGAAAACTCCCGATAGAGCGTTACAATGAGTTTGCTGTTAATAATAACGCTTTAATAAATCAAATAACAGAAAGGAATGGAAATCTCCAGCGATCGACGGGAATCTGCGGTCTGAGACTGGCAGTGATGAACAGGATGATTAGACACACACCGTAGGGTATAGGAAAAAAAGAAGACGGGTGTCTAATACGCATATAGGGGCCCGCGTGTCCGTCGTGTCCGGTCACGTGTCTCGTCTCGATGACCGGCGAAATCGGAGATGTTCTCGTCTACGTCGTGGTGTGTTCCACAGCCTACGAGTGCGCCCGAGCGAGGCGTTCTCAATCCGGGTACGCTCTGACGAGAACTCTGAACCGACCCACGTTCTCCGTGTCCTCCACGCTCAGGCACCGTAAACCCGACCGGACCAAAATAGCAAGTGAGTCCACGTGATCCGTTCCGGACTCAGAAGAGTCCTTTATTTAAAGGTTCAGAGATGAAGGAGTCAGACGGTCGGGACCTTGGACCGAAACAGAAAACCGAACGACCGGCGAAGACGTTCGATGGGAATGGGATACACGTACGTCCGCCGTGAAGCCCGGTCTTAACAAAAGAAATGATTAGGACGGGATTTGGTATCAGGGGACGGAGTTGAGGCTCTTCCAGTACGAATTTCGTCAGAAGGGTTTCTAAAAGCACAAACGACCTACGTGCTGTAGAAAAAAAAAGCGTACAAGCGGCTTGTGGACCTCACAGGGGCGAGCAAATGAGAATCACATGCGTGCGTTCCCTCATTCACCACCGTGTTTAACTTGGATCCTGAGTGAACGAACCCTCACCCACGTCTTATCTGCGTGCTATTAATAAAAGGGATTGTGGGCGGGAAGGGGAAATAAGAAACAAATGTCTGGATCGTGAAACACTCAGAAAGTCACAGTTTTATCATGTTAAGTGCTCTGTAATGATTCAAAACGAAACTTCTGTATGGTTAGTATTGAATAGGCAAATCCTAGTGTAGAAACAAGTCCAGCATTGTTCAATTCAATCGCTCAATCCGGTGTAGCTTGAAGAATAAAACCCGGATGTGTTTGTGGTCACCACCAGAGCATGCCCGGGCAGACACTCAGGACCCGGGCAAGCTTCCGTGCCTCCTGTGAAAAAAAACAAGAAGCAAATATAACAGCATTAATGTAATCTGATGTGCAGATGAACGGCGAATAAGGTACCGGTGTGTTGTTCATACTCTTTCCGACGCTACGCGCTCAGACCGGTGTGTAGCGTCTGTCGTTTTAGACGTCAGCAGGATATTTCTGCGCAAACCCCAACACACGATAAGAATACTGCTAACGGCACTATTAAAGAAATCATCGGGCGAGGTCATCAACCCTGTATCTGCAGAGGTACCTTCTGGAAGACTTTAGCGCCGTTCACACTCGTGCGTTTTCGTTTTAAAAAACGCGTAACAGTCGCTACGGTTACGCCTGCCGTCTAGACTACTCCAGCGTTGTCGACGGAGACTTCCATAAACGCCGTAGACCCCGTTTTAGTTCGAAAAGCTCGGTGTAAACAGACCGAAAACGAAGAATTTTGGAAACGCGTGCTGATCGGATCGTCTCGTATCCTTCCCCGAGTCGTCAAGCCCCTACCGTATGACCGTTACGCTTCCTCGATCGTATACACAACGACACGGAGACTGAACTGCGAGCTCCGCCGGCTTTGTCGTCATTCTCAGCGGCCGTCGTGCCGTCCAGTTCTGTATTTTATAATACAAGAGGCGAGCTACGATCAGAGCGATCGCCAACAAATCTCATCCCGACCTACACGGAACGCCGATTCGGACTAGCAACCGACTTCCTGTTGACACTTGTATGCACGCATATGTACGGTGTGCACGACTGGTCATGTGACGTGGGACCTTTCGTGTCCTGGACAATATTTGGTGCAGGAACGCTTGGTGACATCGGCTGTAGACGTTGGGAGGAAGGAAAAAAAAAAGAAAAAGCAATGAATCAGATGTGATGTGACTTAAACGTGCGATCAAAGCGGCTGATCTTAACAGATTTGATGACTAAAGCGCACGCTGTAGATCCAGATCTTTCCCCCTGATGCATCGTATTTTTATCTTACAGTACCCCGATCTTGCTAAGAATCCACCACACTTCCCTTTGAGCACTGACTCATCCTAGGCGTAGACCTTAAGGTCGCTGAGGTTTCCATGAGAATGAGTTTTCTGGTCTCCCCCGTACTCCAATAAAAGACAAGACATTCCATGTTATCACAAATACATATCAACTTACTGCAGCTGTTTTCAGTTCCTGCCCGTCCCTGGGGAACGTTTAACTTTCACCAGATGCAATCACATGCTCGATCGGGATCGAGGTCAGCCGATTCGTTCGGGTTCAGCTCACCAGCGTTCAGCTGACGTTCAACGATTTCTTAGGTTTCTTGCGACTTCATAGTTAATAAATCGGTAACTGGTGGAAATGAATAAACTACTGACCATAATCATTAGGATAGTGTTTATAGTATAGTATATAGTATATAATAATGAATTCTTTAGCACTTGACTTGATTAGTAGTAGTAGTAGTATTAATACACAAAGCTCTGACAGGATACACAGAGTTGATCAGATAATGAGTATTGGAAACGGGAACGTCCCTAAAACTTCTGCGACCGGTACACGGTACGACCGTGCGATCGTCGGTCACGCCTTGCCCCAGGCGACAACACTGAACAGTGAATCAGAGACCTGTAGAGAGTTTTCTTCTCTTTTACAGAGCGATATGATACCTCAGCACTTCCTTTATTTATTATACCATGTCATACGGACTCATTCTGAGATTATACTCATTATACACGACGTGTCCACACCCATGGGTGATTTAGCCTAGATAATAACTAATACGTCGGCCTGAGTGTTTCCGGACCGTGAACGGGAACCGGAGAACCCGGAGGAAACCCACGGAAAGACGTAGAGAACGTGAGATCATGATTGAAACCATGACCCCGGAATGGTAAGGTGGCAAGAGTACACCCGCTACCACACCCGCTACCACAACCGCCATTCCTGTTCTCATTATCCACCTGATGTTTTCGGAGCTGACGTCATTCTCAGAAGTAAACCACGCAAGGGAAAATACCCAGCCTACGGCTGCAGATACACTAGAAATAAAAGTTTTTGCCCCCCCCACACACACACACACACACACACAAAAAAAAAACCAGTGTATTTTCACTTCCTAGAAAGAAGTTGGCCTGTGTGTCGGCGTTTCAGAAACGTTTCAAAAACTTTATTCACGTTCCATTTCATCTTACGCTCCCGATATTCGTTTTCGGAACTCGTGCGTAAAATTGTCTGAAACTTGAGACGGATTCGAATGCGATTTCACTCTCTGGAAAGTTCTGTAAGGAATAAATAAATAAATAAATAAATAAATAAAAATCTCTTAGTGAATCAAAGACAGTAGTGTAATAACGTTTTTAGAGTCACAGGTGTACCCCACACTTTCCACACGTGACTCGAGTTCGACCCGTGCGGTCGTCAACTCTCTTGGGTCGAGTTCCTCGCTTTGTTCAGGACAGGGATCGTTTCCCCTTCGGTAGAGCAGCCATGCATTTACACGCAGTACATCCAGGATATGAAGGAAACTACGGATGTCCATCAGATCGACACCTCCCGTTTTATTTTATTATACATCGTCACAGAGGATGGACATTTCACACTGATGATCTGATTTGTCCTGCTGTTCCAGCGTTACACGGCGGAAGCCGGGTAGGCCCCAGGGAACGTGTTCAGAAGGGTGAGCGTGCGGTTGTCTTACCGTTTATTTGCACATCCTCACACGTGGCTACCTTCAAACCAAAAGTGGCCCCGTCCAGCCCTTTTCATTTCCTGGTCAGTTTTCAACATGCACCCTTTTAACCTGTTAGTTCTGACTGTGCCAAGGCAGTAGATCCCTCTCTTTTGCCTATGCTTGTGAACCACTTGTCATGGTACAGCTTGAAATTCTGATGTAGGGGGTATGATGGATGCCAGTCGTAGAACCATGCTGCTACTGGCTCCCAGGTCAGGCATTCCACTGACTGGTTGGAACTCAAAGTCGTACGCAATGCCTTTTGAGTCACAAAGGACGTACACCTTGTACCGCCATTTATGCCGCTTGCTGGGGATGTACTGCTTCAGTCGACTTTTTCCTCCGTATGGAATTATTTGTTGATCCGCACTTAGGTGGAACGCTTCTCATTCGTTCTCCGGCAAAGCTGAGGAAAGGTCTTATTTTGAAGCGAGGATCTCCATTGGAGTCGTCCCTGCCGAGGTCTAAAGTGATGTCACTGGAGTGGAGGTCGCTCCTGATTTGCTCCCACCTTTCCATCGGGATTACGTCAGCTCTCTCGTCGATGCCTGTGCGGGTCTGCCCGAAAAGTGTCGCGGGAACTCCATAGACGGTCACTTGGGAAGCAGTCCCAGTGCACTGTTCGATTTCTTCCTCTGTGTAGTTCGTTATGCGAGTTAGCCTGTTCTTGAATGGAGTAAAGGTTCGTTTACCGGACAGTACGTTTGAGACACTCCGAGGAAAACATTTGCTTGAAGTAGTAACTTGGAGAATGCGACTTGTCTGCTGAGGCGAGACGTATCTCCCAAACCGGCGTCGGATAATGAATCCGAACGCCTGACCTGACCTCCACAACGACCGACGACGTGTTGCTGGCTGCTCCTGATTACGCTCTTCCTCCCTGTCCTCACTCTCCTAGGACACAGACATGATAGACTCTTCTACTGCCGGATAGGTCCGAACAACACTGGCAGCTACACAGGAAATATGTACTACGTACATGTGTTAATGTCCCCTTCACTTCCTTTTTCGCCGAACACGTGAAGCACATGGAAAATAACTTTTAATTTCATCGGCTGAAGGGGATGTCGTGTGATATTATCAAAATGTCATTTGATTGATTTGAACATCTTTGCGTCATTTATAAATGACGATGTCCCATAGAGGGTTCAGATATATCCTTTACAGAATGAACTTCCTGTCTGTCTTCCCACGAAAGCCGACCCAACGTTTTCTGTTGGTGTCACTCTGATAACATTCCTCCCTCCGATCGAAAATGGCGTTTTTTTTTGTTTGTTTGTCGTTGTTGTTGTTGTTGTTTTTTTTCCAAGTCAGCAGTCCTAATCAGGTTCTGGTTCAAATACACATGAACTAACACGTCAGATAAAGTCCCCCCCCCTTCCCCCCCCTCCCCCCCTCCCTAATCTCCGCCTCTTGCTTTAGCAGAACAGCTCAAGTTCCTTCTCAGTTCAAAAGCCACATTTGTTTGGGAGAGAAATGCAGAGATTTAATATCGCTTGAAGAAACTCGGTGGGAAATGAGCGGATCACACGGAGGGTGTGGGGAACGAGAACGGATCAATAGAGGCGTACGAGTAGAGTGAAGTTTCTGACGCCAGCAGGTGGGTGTGGATTAGATTCCAGCTGTCTGAGTGTTTTATATTAAGGCAGACGCCTGTAATATTACCCAGAAGCCATTACAGAACTTTTTTTGTAGTTAGGTCACTAGTTCGGTCACAGCTGAAGTCCTGCTGGGCCGATTACAGTGTGCACACAAAACACAGAGACGGGGTCTTTTCAAATTTACAACTAAATGTACATAGACAGAAACAAAGACCGGAGAAACGGACGCTAAACACTCGCCAGTCACACGCTACTCACACGCTACTCACACACTACTCACACACTACTCACACACTACTCACACACTACTCACACACCAAACACTCGCCAAACACACACTACTCACACACCAAACACTCGCCACTCACACACTACTCACACGCTACTCACACGCTACTCACACACCACTCACACACCAAACACTCGCCACTCACACACTACTCACACACTACTCACACGCTACTCACACACCAAACACTCGCCACTCACACGCTACTCACACACCAAACACTCGCCACTCACACACTACTCACACACTACTCACACACTACTCACACACTACTCACACGCCAAACACACACTACTCACACGCCGAACACACACTACTCACACGCCAAACACTCGCCAAACACACACTACTCACACGCCAAACACACACTACTCACACGCCAAACACACACTACTCACACGCCAAACACTCGCCAAATACACACACACACAATTCAAACACACACCAAACACTCGCCAAATACACACACACACACACACAATTCAAACACACACCACACACTCGCCGAACACACACTACTCACACACTAAACACTCACCAACTCAAACACCAAACACACACACACACACAATTCAAACACACACCACACACACCAAACACACACCAAACACACACCAAACACACACCACTCAAGCACTCACCAAACACACACCACTCAAGCACTCACCAAACACACACACCAAACACAATTCAAACACACACCAAACACCCACCAAACATACCAGTAAGTGCTGCTGGCATGTTAACACAAAGCACACATCAAACACTCACCAAACACTCACCAAACAAACAGTACACATCCACCAAACTCCCACCAGACACTCAGACACACACAAGACATTTACACACACCAAACACACATCAAACAGTGCACATCCACCAAACTCCCACCAGACACACACCAAACAAATATCATACAAACACCAGAGACACAACCACCAAACGCAACCCAAACACACATCAAATACATGTCAAACATCTCAACACACCAAACACGCGACAACCGCACAGAAAATGCTCACCAAACACATCAAACACCAAACATGCATGAAATTCACACCAAACACACGTCACACAAACAAGAAGAGGGGTTTTTCCCGGCAAATTAAATCAAATTCACTGTTTAATCGGTGATCATGCGCCGAAGGCCTTTAGCGGCAAGACAAAACCGTACACGTAAACAGAGCTATTAATGGCGTTACGGTAACAGACAGATTCGTCTCTTATCTGCGGTATAAAATCTCTCTCCTTCTTCCTGTGATTAAACAGCTAAAGAGAACTGCACAAATGAATACCCAGTGTCCCAGAGTACACTTACACGATATTCCGCTGTTGTGTAACACAGAGGGATGGCTTAAACCAGAAATGCCCCCCTCCGGCACACACACTTACTTTATTTCTTTTTTTAATTAAGTGTGACTCCGGAACACAGAAACAAGGAACACAGCTGTCGAAATGGCAGCCGATGAAGCACGTGGGCGTTCCGGCTCTGATCGAATCACACACTGCCCCTGGAAGTCGACGTACACACACTGCCACAGTGCTATTGTTTTAAATGATTACTTCGTTTATTGAAGAAAAAAAAATGTTCTCCAACACCAACCACTCCCTGTGTGAAAAAGTAATTGCCCCTTTAGTTGCTCAAGCAAACGATCAAAATAAATTTATCTGATCACTGTGTTGCGTAATGGAGGTTAGGACGGACGCGATTCCGGTTAAGAGCGTTAACGAAGATTGTAAAATAATTACAGAGCAAGGCGAAAGACAAGCAAAGACAGGAAGTGGTCAGGCGATCGGGCAAACAGTCTAGAGCAGGTAAGGCATAAATGGAGTAAACAAAGTCAAAAACCAGGCTAGCAAACATAAGATGAAGGCTTGGTACACACCTGAGAAAAGACCAACCGAGCATAAGACGTTGCGTATGAGAGTCTCGTTTATTTTCGGTGTGATTTTGAGTGTAATCAGGAACAGGTGTCTCCGATAAGTCCTCAGGAGAAGGTGCCGTGACCGTGTGTAGTTTCGGGAGTTGTAGTCGTTTGGCTGTGTTTGTAGTTTGCGGTGCATTCTGGGAAATGGAGTCGTAGAGCTTGCCATGACATGACACACCGGGGTCGATTGAGACTAAACACACTCAGGTTTGATTGATTGCAGCCCTGTCGAGTCTAAACATCACTTAAACAGTGTGAAGCAGGTCCGGGTAAGCAGCAATTCCAGAAGAGAGGAAAGTTGCGGACTCCATGGAAACACACTTACATCCAGATGGGAGAAAAAAAGTTAAAAAGGGGTTAATATTTCAAGAACTAGTCAGCCTACCAACAGCGCATTGATGACTCAACCAGAGAATGACAACAGAACCCACACAATCACCAAGAAACTACATGACTCTTGCGTCAGATAAAGGTCAGTGGTCATGATTCCAGCATTAAAATTGACAAGGCACAATGCTATGCATGGGAGCATTGCCAGGAGAACACCACTTGGTAATCAAGAGGAACATAAACACATGTCTTACTTTTGCCAAAAAAAAAAAAAACACTTTGAAGAGCCTTAAGTCTTCTGGGATAATGTTCTGTGGAGCTTTCTGGAAGACATTGGTCCGGTTCCATCTAATGTAAATCTAAAACAATATTCTACAATAAGAACATGATACCAAAGGTCAAACGTGGTGGTGGTAGCGTGGTGGCGTGGGGATGAGTGGCTTCTTCAGGGCCTGGACGACTCGCCATAATATACGGAAACGTAAATTCTGCTCTCTACCGGAACATCCTGAAGGAGAATGTCTGGCCATCGGTCCATGATCTGAAGCTCAAACAAAACTAGGATATGCGGTCAGACAACAACCAGACGTCCACCTCCGAACGGCTCAAAAGAAATCGATTTATATTCATATATAACCATACTCAAACCTCATGCTTAGACAGGTACTTCATGTTTGAAAGCTCTAAAATGAGTCGAGACACGTCTGCAAAGAAGAGTCAGCCAAGAGTCAGGCAGCTGCTTCTCACATATTAAGTTTAAAGTTAAAACACGTCTCAAAAAAGCTGGGACGGGCTGAACCAAAGGCTGGGAAAAAAAAAAGTGTTACTAAAAAGAAACGCTTACTTTTCCAGCCATTTGTCTCCCCCGTCCCAACTTTTTTGAGACATGTTACGGCCATCAGATACAAAATCACCTTCTTTTTTTTTCCGTTTTGATATTTGATATGTTTTCTGCGTTCCATTGTGACGAGCACACGCGTTTATGAGAGTTGCAGATCGTTGCATTCTGTTTTTATTTACATCGTACACAGCGTCCCAACTTTTTTGGAATCGGGGTTGTACTTCGATAAATGAAATGATCTTTTTTTTTAAAAAAAAAACAAAAACTAAAAAAAAAAACACTTGTATTACATTTTGTTTGAGGATCTGAAACATTTCAGTGTGAACAATATTCAAATTAGAGGAAGTTAGGTGGAGGCGAATCTGTTTTTTTTTTTCTTCTTTTCTTTTTTTTTTTACAACATCGTGTATATATACTGTAAACCTTTCTTTACATTTTGTGTAAACGTTCTCCTAGTCTCCAGTAAACCAGAGTCAAGCACATAACTTACTGGAAAGAGCCATATCACTAACACAACTGTAACTTGAATCAGAAAAACAGAAGAAACTGAAAAGGGTGTGTTAGTGTTTTGTTTGTGTTTTCCCCCTGAACATTTTCCACTTGGCCTGATTCACACTGAGCTCATCACACACCTTCGGAACTACTCGGGGATTCCCTAAACACTGCCAGAACACAGAATAGAACTGTACAATAAGCTCGTCGCATAAGTGTGCGCCCCCTTTTATAACCGAGACACGGCTGTCCTCCGAATGAACCGTTTAAACTCGTGCTTAAAAGTAATGATCATATCTTCATTCTTTAGAGAAGAAGAACTCTTCGGTGAAATGATCCTGAGTCGCTATTCCGAAAGAGTAAAAGTTTTCTTTTGTTGACTTGTTGACGCCGTGGTCCGCGGAGCGCTGACAGAGCATGCGTGGTATCTCGCTTGTTGAAAGGTATCGATAAGGAAAGGGGTATAGAATAATTCCCAAAACACGAGAGGTGCCTCGGAACGCTGCGAAGACTGTCGTCATCAGACGGAGAGGACAGGACAGGACGTCGCTCAAATATTTACGAAAGGAGAAGACAATAGCTTACCAGGGAGGCTGCCAAAAGACGTGCGGCAACGTCGAAGGAGCTGCAGGAAAATCTGTCACGTCCTGATTGGTCTCTGCATGCGACAACGATCCCACGTATCCCTCACAGGTCTGGGCTGTGGTCCGTAAGTCCAAAAGGTATGTTAGGTGCAAAAAAAACAAAAAAGCACCACCAAAAAAAGCACCATACCTGTTGTACGGTGAAGCACGGCGGTACCAGCATCACGCTTTAGGGCTGCTTTTCTTCTGCCAGACCTGGGGCTTTTATCAAGATGGAGTGACTCATAAATAGTCGATTTGAGCACAAAACCTTCAGGTGTCTGCTAGCAAGGTGACCACGAAAAGGCCTTTCACCGTTCAGTGCGACGACGACCTGAAGCGTAGCTCCGATCCGACAAAGCAGCGGCTTAACCGAAAGAATGAACGTCCTAGCCAGATCCGAGACCTGAATCCCAACTAAATATCTGCGGAGTGACCATGAAGCGGGCCGTGCACAGGAGAGAGACGCCCTCACAATTATGCGGAATGTTTTTGCAAGAAAGCGTGGGAAGATATCGCCAAGTCGAGATATGCCACACCGATTGACGCTTCTTTTTTTTTTAATCTAAAAAGACCGAGTGGTGTAATAAAATCAAAAGACGCTCCGAACCAGTATCCGTTTAGGGGTGTGCAAACTTACTCAACCAGGTTGCTTTCCCCCTGGAAAAGTCTCCAATTGTTTTTCACTTAAAACGTGGGAAAAGTTCCGATTCATCTTTGGTGTCGCTCTTTTACTTCCACAAAACCGTGCTATTTTAACAGGGGTGTGTAGACTTTTTAATATGCATGTACGGTATATATTCTATAAGGAAGGGACTACAATCTGCCATTTTGTATCCATTACTGTACATATTACAAAGCTTCTGATACATGTACGATATACACCCTGTTGGCGGGTCACTTTATAAAAATCCAACATTATTTTGTGCCCATTGTTACTAGTGTTCCACATGATAAGATTTCGAAATAAATATCCAGTCACGCACATGACAATTTACTGGAAAGAGTCACATTACCGATGCAAGTGTAATTTATACGAAACAGAAAAAGAGAAGTAACTGTAAAAGGGTGTGTTGTTGTTTTGTGGGCTTTTGGCCCCGCCCCCCTGAATATTTTCCACTCAGTATGATGTAGCATGTTCTCTGCTGAGCTCATCACAGATCTCAGGAAATACTGGGAGATTCCCTGAGTGAAGCAAAACTCTCACTGCCGGTACAAGCTTCCACCGAGTGTGCATGCTTTTCAGTGGCACGGTGTTCGAACGGAAATGTGTGTTGGACGTGTGTGTACACAACCACATTTTATATATATATATATATATATATATATATATATATATTCCCCGTAAATCATAATCAGTGTCTCAGTGTTTTTCTCTCCAACGTGACGTCACGTTGGAACAGGCCCCGCCCACGACTGGTGACGGATCTCTGCCCTATGAGCATAGACCCTCCCCCGAGTGAGCTGCACTCAGCTAATGCGGCTAAAGTTAGCGTCGTCTCCGATTGTATCCACAGAAGACCAGAGCTACGTCGTCATTTTTATCTTTAAACCCCGAAAACGCTTTTAATCACATTTCTTATACACACTAGCTGTAATGGATATCGGTTCACCTGATTCGTCGTTGCCGTAGTATCCGAAGCACGAGATCCTTCCGGGAAGGGGGCGGGGGCATTTACAGCACGGTGTAATGAATGATCCGTGGAGTATTTTGAGGCGAAACTTCACAGACGCATTCTGGGGACGCGTGAGGCTTCTATTACGTCTTGTAAAAAGGGGCATAACAGGTCCTCTTTAAAAATCAGGGTGTTTTCAATCAATGGGATGTCAAAGAGGTTTGAGTGCGTGCTATGTTTTGTTTAAAGAACAGGGATCTATCGGAGTCTGATCTTCACAAACACATTTTTGTGGAAGTGCATCATTCCCGATGATCTCATAGAAACAGTTGCGGATGCTCAACAGACTGGAAAAGGTAACAAAACAATCTTTAACCTGTTTGGATTACACCAATCCACAGTCAGAGAGATTGTGTGATAGTCCACAAAGTCCCAAAGGTCTAATGTTCTAAAGGTCTAATGGTCTAAAGTCACTAATGCTCATGAGTCCACTATGAGGAGAACACTGAACAATAGTGCTTTGCATGGCTGGGCTGCGAGGAGAAAACCACTGCTACCACAAAATAAACATTGCTGAACTTCTGCAGTTTCCTAAAAGGTCATGTGATCAAGCCAGAAGCGTAGTGGAAAAATGCTCCGTGGACGGATGAGAACAAAATAAAACGTTTGGGTTTAAACGAGAAGCGTTATGTTTGGAGAGAGGGAAACACGGCATTCCAGCATTAGAACCTGATCCAATCTGTGAAACGTGGTGGTGGTAGTATCATGATCTGGGGTTGTTTTGCTGCATCTCACCAGGACGACTCAAGGAAGATATCAGGACGTCTCTGTGATCTGAATCTGAAGAGAAAGTGAGTCATGCAGCAAGACGACGATCCTGAACACACCAGTCGTTCTACCAGAAGAACCATCGAAGAAGAGTAAAGCGAACGTTTCGGAACGTCCGAGTCAAAGTCCCGACCTTAATCCAGTAGAGACGTCGTGGAAGAACCCGAAGCGAGCAGTTCCTGTGAGGAAACACACCGACACCCCGGAGTCGAAGCCGTTCCGTACCGAGGAACGGGATGAGACTCCTCCGAGCCGACGTGCAGGACCGATCACTTACCCCGGACGTTCATCTGCAGTTATTACTCCACAAGAGGCGCACACCACATACCGAAATCAAACGCTCACGTCCTTTCTCCGCTCACAGATGTGCAACGTCGGGTCGTTTTCCTCAGTAAATAAATAAATAAACGACATTTTTGTCTCGTTTGATTAAAGGGGTTCTCTTTATCTACTTCTAGTGAAAATCTGACGATGTTTTAGGTCACATTAATGCAGAAATATCGAACATTTTAAAGGGTTCACAAACTTTCAAGAACCACTGTATCTGCAATATATATACCGCATAAGGAAGGAACACCAATTTGCCACCAATTACATTTTGTATCCATTTATAGTTACTTTTATTCAAATCAGGGTAGTTCTTGTTCTCACTTGGGTGAAATATATATATATATATATATATATATATATATATATATATATATATATATATATATACATACATACATACATATATATATATATATATATATATATATATATACATCCTTCCATTAAACGTGAAATAAATGTCTCTTTACAGAAAACGTCACTACATCAACAATTACCGATGCTCTTCTTATTTAAATAGAGTTTTACAATGTTTTTAATCTGTTTATTATCGAGCTCAGATCGTGTGGATCTGTTACTATACTATAAAGGATTATATATCTCTCTGACTTCCACTTGTGAAATAGTATTGGTACCTGCTAGCACCCAACGGACTGTTAAAATAGATATACATCAAAGCCAGAGACATTACGTCTCACGTCTGTCATTTGCGCAATTCTTTGCCATGTTGTCTAATGCTTATGTCTAGTCTTGCCCCACAGTGTCTAGCCTTGCATATAGGAGTCACTACGTCAGCATTTGGATCTCACGGTGAGGATTTGTAATGTCTGGCTGTGTTCGCTTCAGATCTTTGGATTGTTTTGCAATCTAGTCTCCGGATCTCACCCTTTTTATGCTTATTGTTCCTTAGCGTTACTTTCCCTTGTGTTTCCAGTTCGGTTTATTTTCGTTTGTTAATATCGATTCACCCTGGATATGTGATTCTAACCACAGTTGTCTGTGTTTTCGTTCGTAAATCCCGTAGCACACATTTGATCTCAGTTTGTTTGTAATAATTGAAAGTCTCGTGACATTTAAACCCAGAGAGCAAGATGAGCTGCGTGTCCTATCTCAAACAGGAGATGACAAATCTGTGGAATTCATTTGCCAAACAAGAAAGCTGAACAGCTGTATGGATAGATCGAGCGTTCCTTGTTAGCAACGAGCCATGTGAGTGTACAATACAGCGTTTGAGTGCTCCGGCTTCACCGAACACAATGCAGATATAAGGCTCTATTAGAGAAAATATTTCCTTCCCACCACCATGTTAAAAATGTCTTTTTTTTTTTCTTTTTTTTTTAAAATCATACACATCCAGCCTCCGATCAGAGTGAGTGCTGTTATTGTAGTTTTACCGGGCTATTTTTCCTTGAGGTGTTCTCTACGCCTGACGGTGGCTGGTGGTGCTGACTCTTTTCAGGAGAAACTAGCTAATGCATGCTTAAAGTCACTGGAAGTCCCCTGGTGATGTCATAGGCTAATCTGCATATTCGCTGATGGTGTTCTGCATATCAAAACCTGTTATATGAAGAAGAAAGATTTTTCGGTGTTTTCCCTGTAGAACTCAGTAGAAATAGAATAGAGTTTATTAAAATATAATAGGAATTTGTTAGAATAGAATTGAACAGAAAATATACAGTGATCTTTTTTTTAAAGAATAGAGTCAAATACTGATCAGTGATTGGTCACAAGGAGACAATGGTGATCAGTGATTGGTCATTAGGAGACAATAGAGATCAGTCGTTGGTCATTAGGAGACAATTGTGATCAGTGATTGGTCACAAGGAGACAATGGTGATCAGTGATTGGTCATTAGGAGACAATAGAGATCAGTGATTGGTCATTAGGAGACAATGGTGATCAGTGATTGGTCATTAGGAGACAATGGTGATCAGTGATTGGTCATTAGGAGACAATGGTGATCAGTGATTGGTCATTAGTAGACAATAGTGATCAGTGATTGGTCATTAGGAGACAATTGATCAGTGATTGGTCATTTGGAGACAATAGTGATCAGTGATTGGTCATTAGGAGACAATTGATCAGTGATTGGTCATTTGGAGACAATGGTGATCAGTGATTGGTCATTTGGAGACAATGGTGATCAGTGATTGGTCATTTGCAGACAATAGTGATCAGTGATTGGTCATTTGCAGACAATAGTGATCAGTGATTGGTCATTTGCAGACAATGGTGATCAGTGATTGGTCATTTGCAGACAATAGTGATCAGTGATTGGTCATTTGCAGACAATAGTGATCAGTGATTGGTCATTTGCAGACAATGGTGATCAGTGATTGGTCATTTGCAGACAATGGTGATCAGTGATTGGTCATTTGCAGACAATGGTGATCAGTGATTGGTCATTTGCAGACAATGGTGATCAGTGATTGGTCATTTGGAGACAATGGTGATCAGTGATTGGTCATTTGGAGACAATGGTGATCAGTGATTGGTCATTTGCAGACAATAGTGATCAGTGATTGGTCATTTGCAGACAATAGTGATCAGTGATTGGTCATTAGGAGACAATAGTGATTAATGATTGGGAGATAATACTGGGAGACATGGCCTCTTAAGAAGGGGGAGGTAATAAATGAGTTCACACGGAAACGACGGATACGTCAGGGGACTTAACACAGATGCGACAGTAGGTGTGATTAGTAGATTAGGATGGGGGAAAGAAAGAAAGAAAGAAAGAAAGAAAGAAAGAAAGAAAGAAAGAAAGAAAGAAAGTGTAGTGATTGTAATGATTGAAATAACGAATAAGTATAACACCATCTTTCAAGATTCTGTGTACGCTGCACGTGTGCGTGTGTAATTTAGTTTGCGTGTTGTTGAAATATTTATGTATCGTACGTATTTATGTTCAATTTATCTAACGCATTCCTAACACCTAAACGTCTGTAAGGTATCCTGCAAAAGACACACAAAAAAAGGCAAGAAAAAGTAGCAGTGAAGTACAGGAGGAGTCAATCAAGAGTAATAATGCCTCGGTGTCCTGATGCCAGCTGTAATAATGCTGTCCGTATTAAAGCATGCAGACACGTGGGTGGATTCAGGGACCATCGGGACGGTCACATGGTTCGGTGATTACTCACAGGAGACGAGCTCATTTAAAAAAACAATAAATAACATTAATAATTTCAGACATGTCTGAACTGAGTCAGTTTTTCCTCAACATCACCGTGTGACTGGAGCCTGCAAACATCTTAATGCTGTAAAACTATCAAAAGAATGTGTGTGTGTGTGTGTGTGTGTGTGGGTGTACCATTTAAACTACACCCTGTCTGTTCATCTGTATAATAATGACAGCAATCATCACATCAGATTTTAGAATTTAAACTTAAATCGGAGGATTAAAGAACACGCACCCTGAGATAACACGTTCGAGTTCATGTTTTGTTTTGTTTTTGTAGTAAAAAAAAAACAAAACAAAACTGCATGGATTCGTATGATAAGACACTTACATGAAGAAATAATAGTCCAGATAAATATACTATACAATACAGTCACATGCGTATGTGTATCGTGTTAGCGTAATAGTGAAGCATCGGGATATATCGATTGACAGCATAACTATAACTTGCGGCAGGACGCCATAAAATTAATTCGGTAAAATTTTACGGAGAACCTAGAAGACGTCCGGGAGGAAATGATTCCGGCCGTGATGCGGATACGGATAAAATACGCTTGAGAAATAGGGCAAACGAAATTCATTAGAGATTATTCCGACAGGCGCAGACAACAACACCACCACTGTATATACGTATGAACTGGAGTGATGCAGCTGAGGTTGGGGAACTATCAGAGTGAAAATGCACACATCATGCTGACAGCTGTGGTGTTTGCTTGTGTTTGTGTTTGTTGTTCCACCGTCTCTACGTGCAGAGCGGTGGGGTCAGCTGGTGAAAAGTTGGAAGTACGTATGGCAAACTTTCCACTGGTTCTTGTTTTTGAGAAACCAGAAAGAAAAAAAAAAAAAAAAACCCTGAAAGTCGAAAGTCTTCAGTTAGTGATTGCGACGGTTTGGACTTCCAGAAGTCACATTCCGGATGTATCCTAACTTGGATTCTAGACCGAATGAAAAACAGACAACGTTTTAATAGCTTATGTGTTAAAAGTTCAAACTGAAAGCCTCTCTACACGACTCTCTCTTCTTCACCCCTTGCCCGACGGCTTCGCCACAGCGGTCACCGACCCCGTTCCTGGAGATCTACCGTCCTGAAAACGTTACCTCTTAGCCCACCTGACCATTCCGATCGTTACCTTAAGAAGTTCTCAAAAGGCGTGCTGGATTGTAGTTGGAGATTAAACCTGCAGGAAGGATCTCAAGTTGCTTTGCCACTTTCTTTGATGTAAAGATTAGTCAGATCTGCCAGTCCTTCACGCCTTCCTACACTGCTACACTTTTACTGGCAGTCCAAAAAGACGTTTCCAATCTTGGGTTTGGGGTGGGGGTGGGGGTGAAGGAAGGAGGGGGGGGGTGCTAATCGTCCCAAAAAGAGTATGTCTGTTCGCTAAGCTGTTACTGGGCATGGCATATCTCAGACACACTTGGCTTCTGTGTATACATGAGTCAAGCATTGAAAAGAAATGTTTTGTCTTGGGAGGGAAGGGGGTGGAAGGTAACTCTTACTGTGCTTATCTTCCCATGGAGATATGTCTGTGTGATCTATTTATATGATGTAAATCCTGGGTTTGTGATAAAGCAGCATATCTCAGATTGCTAAGCTGTGTTCCATCATGTCTTCATGGAGCTCGCTTCAACCAATCTCATCCCATCATGTGTTCATGGAGCTCGCTTCAACCAATCTTATCCCACCATGTCTTCATGGAGCTCGCTTCAACCAATCTTATCCCACCATGTCTTCATGGAGCTCGCTTCAACCAATCTTATCCCACCATGTGTTCATGGAGCTCGCTTCAACCAATCTTATCCCACCATGTGTTCATGGAGCTCGCTTCAACCAATCTTATCCCACCATGTGTTCATGGAGCTCGCTTCAACCAATCTTATCCCACCATGTCTTCATGGAGCTCGCTTCAACCAATCTTATCCCACCATGTGTTCATGGAGCTCGCTTCAACCAATCTCATCCCACCATGTGTTCATGGAGCTCGCTTCAACCAATCTTATCCCACCATGTCTTCATGGAGCTCGCTTCAACCAATCTTATCCCACCATGTCTTCATGGAGCTCGCTTCAACCAATCTTATCCCACCATGTCTTCATGGAGCTCGCTTCAACCAATCTTATCCCACCATGTCTTCATGGAGCTCGCTTTCTGCAACAGGTGTGGAACAGGTCTGGGCTTCTTAGTTGCAGTGAAGGTAAATATTAATACTACAGACACTTGTGTGCTTCCGACTTTGTGGCAAGAAGCAGTTTAGCGAAGAAGCACATACGGTGTAACAGTCAGGTGTCCACATACATTTTGGCTATATAGTGTATTTCCTGCATCTAACACAAAGCCAGGCTTTTATACGTAGTGGTTGAAGTTTCTCTGACTCGGTGCGTTCCTTTCGCCCGCACTTGTATTACTCGTGCTTTTCCCGCACATGTGTTTTGTTTCGTTTATTCCCAGCCTTTCGAAGCTGAGAACGTTGCATCTCCTCTCCAGCATTTGCCTTTGAAAAGAATCTGCATGAGGAAAAGTTTTATCAGAAAGAATGTGGGAAATTCAACTCCCTTGGTAATCAAACATATCACCACAGGGACGTAAATATACACACGCCTACTCGGAAAATGCCACGCATGCTTGTGGTTTACTGCCTGATTCCACACCTTTTAAATTACACTCAGAGCACTGCTGATGAAACTGTGGACTGGAATAATAAACAGTGCTTGTCAATGATTATCTCAGTTATCTGTGATACTTGACTGCTAAGCGCTGCTGAAGAGAGCAGAACATAAAAAGGTGAAAGGGTAGGTTACATTAAAAAGGCCTGTAGAGACACAGCTGATGGATATCCCTGGGCTATTATGCGTAAAGTGTGTGCGTGCGTGTGTGTGTGTGTGGGCTTACGGTCTAGTGCGCTTTAAAAGAAAATACAGCGGTCATGTACATGGACTACATTACCCATCAGCCCCTGCGAGTCACATGACCCGCACTGATGACGCAGACCCGGTCCTGATTGCGCCTAATGAGCACTATTACTTAAGTCATGAGCTTTTGACCTCCATTGCCATGTTAAATGATTTAAGCACGTACTACGTGAGATATAATGTACGATTTTTCAGCAGCTTCTTAGCAGACCTAAACAACCGTGACGCGTACCCTGTGACGTAAATGATATTTTCCGACGACATAACTACATGAACAACGAGTCTGAAAGGCATCATGTGTCACCTCCAGTGTTTATTTTCCCATTTCGTTCAGGACACGCGGCATTTGACTGGCTCACGTCGCTCGAATCGCGGTTGTTCTGGTCCTGATCCGAATTTCTGACTAGACATGTCCGCTAATCAAGTGTATACAGATCTATGGGGACTAAACAAAGTAGAGATTTTGTTTAGAGCAAGCATGGGCGGACATCTAAACAGTTTTGATCAATTCTCTCTGTTTAAACGGGTTCGGGATGCACGTACACGGTCATCACGAGACTCTGAGTCACGCCGGAGTAAAGGGTTAAATCGGATCATCAAATCTCGAGGACAGTTGAATGATGGGGTGGAATTTTAACATCTCTACAGGAGCCAGACGAAGTAAACGTCAAGAAGGACAAGCGGTAACACGTAAGAAGCCTTCTGGCAGACCGGCAGACCGGCGGAACGGTCCTACCCAGGGTTCCATTCAGAAATCCAGACGCCGTGTAGGTGAAAGCGCCGTCCGTCAGACGTACACTCATCACCAACGGTTAACGAGAAATGCTGAACAAAGTCAGACGTCTGCCACTTGTTTCCTAGAGGATCTATTAAGCACTTCTTTTTCCAGTAAGATGGCCAGGCATTCCACAACCGATTCCCACAGTGGTTAAACTTTATAACTGTATAACTTACTCTGGTCTTGATGTGGTCTAGTTCTTGGTCTTTAAATCTCCCCCCCGATGTATTTTGCGTGGGGTTTTTTTGGCACTGTGACCTGGAAAACTCAAAAGTAGGACATAGTGTAGCATAATGTAATATTGGAGATGTACGGAGAGTCAGTTTGTAGTAAATTGATGAGTTGTATTGATCAATAAGCAAACCCCCCCCCAACGGTTATTCCTTGCAGTTCTAGATCTCACCTCAGCTGATTCGGCTGTAATTACGGCACAGTGTTTCAATGCAGAAATGTTTTTATCCAACCGTCCATCCATCAATCATCCATCCATTTTCTGTACATCTTATCCTTACACAGGGCCTGGGGCCTATCCCAGGGGACTCGTTGTGGGGGACACCCTAAACGAACTGCCAACCCATAAAGAAAGTTCAATATGGAGTAAATGTCAAAGAAAAATAACAAATGACGTGTTCAGACTTTACCAAAAGCCACAGTGCGCTCCGATTAGCGTGTCGGATAAGCTCTAGGTTAAAACCCTCTTGCAGAATTAAATACGAGCACATAAGTGGTTAATCTCAAATCCCGTAAAACAGAGCTGTCACATTAGTGAGTGCTTTATAGACTTAACTCAGTATCCTGGAGGATTTAAGTTATGTTTGGAAAGAGTTTTCCCCACAAACCCCTGCCAGAGAGTTCTCCAGACACCACCTGGTAGGATTGTGGAGCCGGTTTTCTTGGCCCGACTTTATAGAGTGTATATATATATATATATATATATCATTTCACCGATACAGCAGGTGCAGGGGAAACAGGTCTCCAATCACCGGGAATGTTAAATGTTCCATTCTGCGTTCGCCTCAGAGATTAATCATAACGTGAAGAAAAGATCTTGTGATCTTGTGGCTTTGATCGCGGTGTGGTTGTTTGGCGAGAGATGGGCAGATGTGAGAGTTTTCAGAAAGTGCAGAACTGCTGGGAAATTTGTGTGAAACACAATCTCCTGGGAAATGTGTGTGTGTGTGTGTGTGTGTGTGTGCTGGCACCAACACCTACCCCGTACATTTAAAGATCAGATGTTTTCCTGGTTCTGATGTTTGATGTGAAGGTTACAGGACGAGGTTTCGCTAGGCTAAACGCCAGATGACATCATCACGACATCGACGCGTTCGATAACGTGGTTGGTTGTTCTTGACCGCATGAGTAGTGCGAGTGTGAGTCAACTGAGGGAGCGAGTGTCTGACCTTGGCCAGCATCTGACCATCATATGTGTATGACTGAGACCAGCATTGAGATGTCCTCCGTCATACTAGAACGTTTAGGTGTCGAGGACAGTTGCTTGGCAACTGCATCTGAAGAACTTTCCGGAGTATTAATCAGACTATCCTTGTTTATTTTTTCATTTGAAAACTATCACCGAGCGTGTTCATCTAGGATTTTTCTTTGTGTGCGTGTCGATGACCAACAGCCGGCTTTTAATCAGGTCCTCCTTCTGGATATCCACTAAATCTGTGGTCTCCCATGTGCAGCCATTCTTCATTATTTCCCAAACGAGGTGGAAAAAACGACAAACACACTATGTGGCCGAAAGTATGCGGACACCTGCGCGTCGTACGTGCTTCTTCGCCGAACTGTTGCCACGTGGAATGTCTTTGTATGCTGTAGTTTTACAAGTTCCCTTCACTGGAACTCAAAGACTGTTCCGGGACGACGACGCTCCGTGAAGACACGGTGTGTGACGGTCGGAAGAAGGCCGGAGAACTCGAGTGTCCTGCAACCCCGGCCCCATCGAACACCGTTGAGATGAACTGGACCTTCCCAGAAGGAGAACGGGGACTAAATCCGGAACAGGAAGTTCGACGAGCACAGGTGGATGTTCTGTTCGCTCGTCCGTTAAACTTCTGGACGTACAGCGTACGACAAGGCACGAGTTTCCCGACCGTACAGAAACAGAAAGTGCACTTTTGCTTCGCAATGCACTTCTCATTCGGACCACGACACGAACCGCAAACCGACGATGTTCAGAAAATACACACAAAAACGCTGAGTCGTGAATCTTTCTTCTTCTTTTCTTTTTTTTTTCTTTTTTTTTTTTTTTTAAATCACGAAATCTCTGTCCGGTTAAATTGGACCTCGGTGAAAGGGAACCCCTGTGGTTTTTGTGTCCACGGTACAAGCGGACTCGGGAGGTGACTCGGGTCTCTTTCTCAGCCGTCCACGAAGTTTCACACCCCGTCGTTTGGCTGTATATGAAAATATGTAGAGAGCGCAAAACAAGATAAAAACCAAATACCAGAAGCGTCTGTGGGATAAAAGACGCAACAGTGATTACATATTATTTTTGATTCCATTAAAACCATTCAAACCTCCGTGCCAAAAGAGCTGCCAAATGTTTATCTCATTAGCGCGGCATAGAAAATAATACACGCGTACACCACATAAACCCCAGCTGTCATGTACTGTATAAAGTAACTATTGTTCCTACTGGTTCACTGACACATTATTATTATTATTATTATTATTACAAATACCTAACTACTTAAGCTCACTAGCGTAATTGCTAGTGTCACAACGTGTCTATTAGCCTACCTGGCATGCTGTCACCCGACACCGCTGACTTTGTTGTGCCTCGTGAAAAGCCTTTGAGGTTGTTGGATTTTTTTTTACTTAATATCCGTGTGAAATGTGATGCAGACTGAGGTCACTTTGTGTTTATAACACACTTCGGGTAATTTCAGAAGGGTTTGCATGGCAGAGATCCACTTTGAAACAATGAAACAGACCAAGAGGGAACATTTTCCGAATCGTTGTGCGGTCCGCTTGTTTCCTGTCTTGCGAAAAGGAACGTACCACTTAAGAACTTTTTCAATCTTCTGTCTCCTGGCGGATAATTACAGACAAGTGACGGAATAGATTAACGGCTGCTGTTGCAGTCTAACGACTGAGTCAGCAGCGCTGGGCTGTTAGCCTGAGTAATACATGCTAACGGAGGCACTGTGGTATTAAAATGATGCTATTGGGGCAATCTAAAGTAGTTTAGCTTAGTATATGACTACTACCACTAGTAGTAGTCATAATAATGTGAGCATTAGTCATATAAGTAGTGTATACAGTGCTGTGAAAAAGTATTTGCCCCATCCTGATTTCTTCAGTTTTTGTGTGTGTGTGTGTGTGTGTGTATAGTTATGAAATACAATATAAAACAAAGGCAACCTGAGTAAAAAAAAAAACACAGTACAGGTTGTTTTTTTTTTTTATATTATTGAAGCAAAAAAAGTTATCCAACACCTATCACACGCGTCCTTAAACTTAAAATCTGGATGTGCCACCTCTAGCGGCAATAACTGCAAACAAACACTTCCGAGATCAGACTTTCACTTACTTCTAGGACTAGGACTTACTCCTATGCTTTCATTGGATCGTTGTCTTGCTGCGTAATCCATGTTTCTCTCAGTTATTGCAAGTCGTCCAGGCCCTGAAGCTGCAGCGCAACCCCACACCATCACAATGCCACCACCATGCTTGACCGTGGGTATGATGTTCTTTATGTGGAGTTCGCGGTTTGGTTTAACAGGAACCCTGTCTTCCAAACAGTTTCACTTTTGACTCGCCAGTCCACAGAACATTCTCCCAAAAGGTTTGAAGATCATGGATGCAATTTTTTTGGCCCAGTGTCTTTCTGGTAGTGGAGTCATAAACAGTGACCTTGATTTCTGCAAGAGGGGCGTGTAGGTCTTTTGATGCTAGCCTTGGCTCTTTCGTGAATTCCTGGATGAGTCATCGCTGTGTTCTTGGAGGAATTTCGGACAGTTCTGGGAAGGTTCACTACTGTGCCAAGTTTTTTCCCTTTTGGCGAAAACGGCTCTCACTGTGGTCCTTCGGGGTGTCATGGCCATTCTATCTTTGGCCACTAGATGGCACCCTGATTGTCACTGCAGAACTTCTACTGTTGTCTTCCTCCATTTCGTGCTTTAACCATCCCCATGTGTGTTTCATTTTCCTGATTAGTGCTCCTATTTACCTTCCCTGGTTTTTCTCCTCAGTTGTACAAGCATTAAGTCATTGTATGTTTGTGTTGCTGAGATCACACCTTTCTTATTGTTCAGTTTATGCACTTTTGGTGTTTTCTTAGGGTTTCCTTCCTCGCTATATTACATTTCTGATAGCCCCGGTACCTAGTGTGTTTATACCTCGTGTCTGTTTCCCTGAGCCTGTTCCCTGTGTCTATCTCCTAATAAAGAAGTTCTGCATTTTGTATCTCTGGACTCCCATCATGACACCTAGAGCCTTCGAAATAGCTTAGTAACCCTTCCCAGACTGATGTATTTCAATCACCTTCTTCCTCATCATTTCTGGAATCTCTTTCAACTTTGCAATAGTGTGTTACTCCGTAAGACCTTTTCACCAACTTCACGAACCCCACTGTAAATGCAGTTTCATAGATTTGGCGAATTAACTATGGGGGCAAATACATTTTCACACAGGCCCAGTTGGTCCTGGATAACTTCTTTTGCTTCAATAATACTGTGAATATACTGTATTAAGTATTACTATGTAATTTATTATTATTATTATTATTACTGGGATCCGAGGTCGTTTATCCGAATAGAATTACCACAGACATCCTCTGACAACGTTCCTTTGCTTCCGAACACACAAACGGACGCAAATCGAGTACCGTACTTAATAGTACTTTTATTTTGTAAGAGCTGCAAATCTCACTGTGGCTTTCCCTGTGCTGATTTGCGTCTGAGCCGGGGAGCGTAAAGCAGATGGAGATTGATTGACTCTGTTAGGTGATACTCAGCTCAGGCGAGATAAAGATTTCTGTATCGTACAGCCAGCAGGGGAATTCCTACACGCAGTGAGGTAAGAGTAAGAATGCGGTCCGACTGGATGTGCCGATGACATAACGAGCTCTCTTCCTATCATGTACGGTATACGTTAACGTCTGGTTGACGTAACAGATCAACATTCTATCTAGTGGCTCTAGTATCATTCTGGAAGTTTTTTGCTTTGACCTTACGCACTGACCGTCCACACCGTGCGCGTCCATGCACGTTATGCAATCAGCCATACATCATACGGCAGCGGCACGATGCATAAAAACATGCAGATACGTGTCGAGAGCTTAAAGTAATGTTTCATCTCTGTGAACGTGTACCTGGTGGTACCAGATGGACTGGTTTGAGTATTTCAGAAACTGCTGTTTTCCTGGGATTTTCTCTAGAAAAACAAAAGCATTACGTGCTTCGAACACGCACAGTGAAATTCTTTTCTTCATACCCCAGCGTGTCAGGAAGTTGGGGTCAGAGCACAGGGTCAGCCATGATACCTCACACCCTGGAGCAGAAAGGGTTAAGGGCCTTCCCATCAATAACCCAGAGCCTTAACCGCTAAGCTTCCACTTCCACACGTTGAGTCACTATAGTCTTCCTGTGAGTTCAAGCCAGTCTGGTCATTCTCCTCTGCTCTCTTTCATCAACAAGGTGTGTCAGGCTGCAGACTCTCCGCTCACAGGATGTGATGATTATGTGTGAACTCTAGAGACTATCATGTGTGAGAGTGTGTGTGTGTGTGTGTGTGTTTGAAAATCCCAGGACCAGCCCATCTAGTGCCAGGCTAGTTTGTTTTGAGTAGCTGTGTCAGTAGTTTCCATGTTTATTTAAATACTGAAGCTTTAATAGTCCATTAAAACAAGTCTTTCAGCTAACATGAATATGTCTGGAGCTCTGGTACAGGAATGTGTTTGTGTTGGATTGCATCACTGATGAGTCAGAATACTGAAATTTTCACACACACACACACACACACACACACACACAAATAGGTGTGGGTAGCATTAAGATTGTCGGCATGCCGCCAACCTGTGGGTGAAAGTAGTTCGACCTCCGCACCTGCACTGGCTGTAAATCATACAGGAAATAGGTAGCAAGTGGGTGCGTGCTGAAGAAGGCGCCTGTCACTGACCTATCAGGTTTCATGATAAACAGATATTACCATGTTGTTTTGACGTGAGTTAACACACAGGAGCCTGTTGAGACGATATCTATTAAAGCGATTTCAGAGAAAGGGTGGTTTAATCACAGAACCGTTTAAATAAACATCCATTCCTTGCCATCTGCAATTCATCATGTATGCAAAAGCTGTCAGATCTCGCTCCCGAGAACAACAGCTCTGCTCAGCCTGCTCCATGCTCAGGCGATAACCTCCTAATTCTCATGCTTTCCTTGTCTTCCCTGCTGAAAAAAAAAAAACAATAGAAACCATCAAATAGCATTATAAACCATCAGTTAACCATTAAAACCTTTACCAAATGCCAAAGGCGTTCTACTGGTCCCGAAGGGTATCCGCTAGACATCAATGGAAGGGGACGAACTGCCATAGAGATGCATAGGGAGCATGAACGTTTCCATTACAGCTCCCATTAAAACCATTACAAAGTCTATGAGAGTTAATGAACCGTCCGATTAGAAAGAAAGAACGGCTGTGAGGAAGGCGGGGGGCGGGGAGGGGGGGGGGGGGGGGGGGGGGGGGTGACTGAAAAACATTTTAATCCGTATTTAAAAAAGGTTCTCTGATCAAACACCGTGACACCCTTACTGTTTCAAAGTCCGTCCAGCTTCTGAGAAGGTCGTGATGTTGGCACACTGAATTTTATTCCTACGTGGATCTTCGTGCTGGACTGGTAAATCATTTAACAGATGCGTTTTGGCACAAAAATCAATAAATTAAAGGAGGAGCGGAGAGAACACATGTTTTGGAATGGCAGGAATGGTGACCGCTCACACAATGTGTCTGGGAGCAGCATCTGGGAACAGTTTTAATCGGATCGTTTCGTAATCAGAACCAGAAGTGCCGAAAACAACGAATGCCTCGCCATGTCGTGCCAGTGACCGCTCGCAGCGGTCTGTCCTCCAGCTCTAAACAGCATGTGATGAAAGAGGAGCCGGATTGGACCAGGTGTATGGTAGTGTGGCATGGTGCTCTCCGTCACTGAAGGATGTTTAGACTGTCCCGTCTCCAGCGCGACGCAAACATAACACTACCACGCTGCTTAGAAAGGTTGAAGTTTGTATAAATGCCGTAGACCTGGCGTTATTTATGTCAAAGTTCAAAAGGCCGCAGTGCAGGGTGGGAAACATAGTCACTGGTTTGCTGCGATATCCCGACTATTAGAGCTGTCAGGAATAAAAGACGACGCGGTGGATTATTTTCCAATAACAGCATGCCTTGAAGTGTTTTTATTCCTCTTTTATTATTTATTTATTCCTTTTAAACGTGTTCGAATTAGGACACGTCATACTTCTTATCCGCCAACGGTTACATCTGACACCGTGGGAGGTCTGAGAAAACGTGCTCCTTTTCTCAGGAAGTTTATAAACAAAACGGAAAGAAAAAAGAAAAAAAAAAAACCCTGCAACTCGGTAACTCATGTTACCGAGAAAATGTAACAAAGTCCTGAAGATGTCGGAAAGCTTAACGTTACACCTTTACCCATGACACTGGAGACTCCTCGCATAAAGGTGTTCTAAATGCCGTAAACATTATATATAGCCCTTATCGTAAACAATTTTGTTGCTGGCGACTTTTCAGCCAAGTTGCGAAAGGTGGTTGTTTTTAAACCACGATTACGATCGACAAATCCCAGCGGCAGCGCTTTGCGATCTGATTGGCCGTCTACGCTTCGGCTGGATGTTGTTTTCTGGCAGCGCTGAAAGCTCCGACACAATGACGCTTTTCTTAGCGAGGCACTAGACAATAGTTTCACTGAGCACCACCCTTAAAACTCCTTTTTAAAAAGCATGAAAAGGTTTCTAAAAAGCACAATGGGCTAAAGAAGTAAAGAAAATAATCCAGCGTTGTTGCCAGATGCTGTCGCTAATTTGCCGTGGCAGTTGGATCGGCTGCTTTTTAATGAAAGGACAGCTTCTTGTTAAATTCCCCAGATCCCCATACTTTCTGTTGAAGCCAGACGTCTGGTTCTGCAAGGAAAAAGTATCGTCTGTATCATTACAATAATGACCTGAGTAATTCCCCGTCTGACGCTGTCTGTGCAACGGACCTTGAACAGTCTGAAAAGCTGATGCAATGACTATAACATTCCTGCACTGGAAATGTCAATATTCACAAAAGATATAGCACTCTTATACTCATATATTATTGCAACGTCAGCACTTTTCGCACTTTTTTAGCCCGTTTGCACTCTTATCTTTTTTTGCTTTTGCTCATTTCGAAATTTGATCTATGCAAAAACGATGAGGGTGAATTTATTTGTTGTCAACACCTCATTATTGCGAGGCGGTTAATAATACCTTGTAATCTGTTATTAATTCTAAGATAATACGTTTGACAGTGGACTCATATGGGATTTTTTTTTTTTCTTTTGTTCATCGTGTCTCATGTTGACAATATGACCGACGTCACGCGCTTATCATGAACAATTGAAAATTTCTGACTTATCAATTACTCAAAAAAAAAAAAAATCAACAGTTAGTCACTGAACACACTGAACAAAGTTGGCCTACAGAGTTAAATGACTTTCGTTTCATTTCTTTTTAAACATGTTACTCGACACATTTTCATAGTGCAACGCAGCTTGTCCCAAGTTCATAACAAAAAAGCACTTTCACACCAGTCCCTAGGAAAAAAAAAAAAAAAAAAAAAAAAACCTCCTCGGTTTTATCCTGAGACTGGTTCCGAATTCCTGCTAGCATTCTCCCTGCGGTGCTGAAACACTGCTCCGATTGAACTCCACTGTTCTCATGTTGTAGTGGAGTCTATCCAGATCCTGGATGAGACGGAATCCAGTCCATCACTGTCACGGAGTAGAATACGGAAGCAAGCGCAGGTAAAGACGTTTTTATTTAAAGGAGACGGGAAGATAAATCCAAACCGTGAAACAGATGCGTAGTCAAAAACAGGCAGTGGGTCGGGCGATCGGCAAACATAAGCGGGGCAAACTGGGAATCGAAGTTCACAGAGAACAGGGTCAAAACAAAAAACAGGAAACATAAAGCTATGACAGGGAACTGGGAGCGGAAATACCAGCGTGGTCTAAATGAACTAATCTATCGTGGTAAACTAACTAAAATCTATCAAGGTACGTAACATGAACTCTCTTCTATACTATATCTAATACTCCGCGAGGTGTACAGTGAAGCGAGCGGTATATATCCCGAACATAATCAGCGTTAAGTGCTGGCAGCTGAGAACAATAAAGCCACACCCTCGAACAACAACAACCGATTACAAAACAGGGAGGAGACAGAACAGAAACAAAACAAACGCACATGTCCACAGTAAACAATGTCACGGTTATCAACATCCGAAGAGCACGCGCTCGCTGAGCACTCGTGCACGTAGCTCGTGCAAGCGCGCGCCCTCCGGCTCTCCGAGCGAGCTGCCAGAAGGGGAGATCGTGACATGTGTTGGTCTGAAAAAGAAAACATTCAGTGGTAACGACTGTGTCCTTAATGATTAATTATTAATGATTAGCCGTGTTTGCGGGGCGCACGGTGGCTTAGTGGTTAGCACGTTCGCCTCACACCTCAGGGGGTCGGGGGTTCGATTCCCACCGTGGTCCTGTTTGGAGTTTGCATGTTCTCCCCGTGCTGCGGGGGTTCTCTCCGGGTACTCCGGTTTTCTCCCTAGTCCACAGACATGTACGGTAGGCTGATTGGCGTGTCAGTGGTGTATGAATGGGTGTGTGAAATGTTTGTGATTGTGCCCTGCCCTGGTACCGTTTACCTGACGTTTACCCGCCTTGTACCTGACGCTCCCTGAGATAGGCTCCAGGTTCCCCGTGACCCTGAAAAGGATAAGCGGTATAGAAGATGGATGGATAGCCGTGTTTGCTAGAGCAGGACTTTTGACGTCCCCTTCAGGAAAATCTCTTGGGGAAAATCTCTTGTTCATGAGGTGGCCTAAGCCGAAGAGAGACTTTGCCGATCGCGAAAACAAAATGAGAAGACCCAGCGCGATGACGCAACAACAACTTGACCAAACAAGTTGCGATGACGCAACTGACTCACGCAAGCGGCCGAACGTCATCGTGCTCGGCCGGATTCAAATAAAAAAGGAACTGAAAACCAAGACCCCAAGTCTTTATTCCTCTTTTTTCCGCTTTATATCTTCAGGAGCAAGACGCAGGCAAACTTTGGCAAAAAGTAGACAGGAAGAAAAAAAAAATGATTGCAAAAACATGACATTCTTGTTGAGACAAAACATCGTCACTGAACTCACTCGCTGTGCCCCGAACGGTCGGGTGAATCTGTTCACGGACCTGAAATCAACCGAAAAAAAGACGAACTCAGGAGGCAAGCCCATGTACACCTGTGCGCTCACTGATTTTATCACAATTTTAGAGCAATAATTGAAGAATCAAGATCACTCTTTTTTTAAAAAGAAAAAAAAAAAAAAAAGCTCGTCTCCTGAAATCATTCTTAGAGATGAATCCAAGTATAGACATTCCAGTGAAACCTTTTTTGTTTTGTTTTTTTAAGGCACAGCAGACTCTAAGATTAGATTTCATCTTAAAGGTCTGATCTTGACTGTAAGAGCTTTGTCTTGATCTGTTTTTACCTGGCTGTTTGAGAAACCTCACACTCGCTAGGTCGACCTGTATTTCCTGTACGTCAGGGTTTCTTCGGGAAAGCTCGCGTCAAGAGTGAGAAAGAGGTCAATTAAGACCAAAGCTAAACGCGACAGGTGAGGATCTAGGAAACGTCAAAACAGGCGGTGTTTCTAACCAGACTTGCACATTGGTCACTTTTAGATTTACAAGAACGTCACAGTGGGATCCCAGGATGCCAGGGGTCCGTGGAGCATAGCAGCTGTGTCTGCGGTTGCACTTAATTTTGTTCCGGTGGTGGAAATTGCAGGGTAGTTTTGCCGCCTCACAGGTCCAGCGTTCCATCCTGAACTCGTGGTTCGGTCTTTGCACATTCTCTGTGTGGCTTTCCTTCCAGTTCTCAACACCACAAAATAACATCCCAGTAGAATCGGTCAGGTGGGGATGACTGTGCGCATGGTGCCATGTGATGTACTGGTACTGGTACACACTCACTCCCTCTTAGAGGAAACTACTATGATGTTTTTAGGAATGTGTGTGAATGGCACCATGTGATGTACTGGCATCGCATCCATATTTTTCATACAGTTTCAACTTGAACAGGCCTGACCTGAGTTGAGGTTAAGGCAAAGGATCTGTGTTGTGTATTCACTCAATGTTCCTGGGTGGCTGTGGCTCAGGTGGTAGAGCGGGTTGCCAGTCCACTGATAGTAGGGTTGGCGGTTTGATTCCTGGCCCACGTGACTACGAAGTGTCCTTGGGCGAGACACCGAACGCTAAGTTGCTCCTGATGGCAAGCTAGAGCCTTGTATAGCAGCTCTGCCACCGTTGGTGTGTGTGTGTGTGTGAATGGGTGAATGGGTGAATGAGAAACCGCTACGGTTAAAAAGCCATTATATAAATACAATTTAATAATCAGGGATAAACCATCATTTAGTTTTAATATGCTGAAATCAGTCTGGATTGCATAAAACCAGCTTCCTTATTCCTATGCAATCTTTTCTGAAGTCAACGGTTGTTGGGGGGAAAGTAACCTTCTCTGTGTCTGGTTTCACTTCATAAGTAATCATGTGCTCAGCTTTTACACGTTGATTTTCTGCAAGCTCAGGTTTAATTTTACGCCATGTGTGTTGCCTCATCACCAGATCGTTTTCAAGACTGGCAGACAGAACGAAACAGCAAAAAAGAAAAATGCACTTATTTCAACTAAGTCACTTAGTTGCATGAGTTGCATGCATGTATAACAGGACATAAAATCACAAAAATATAATTTAAAAAAAAATGTCAATCGTCAACGCGTCGTTTTTAATAAGGATGCACGAATACGACACTGATTTTTTACAAACTGACTATGTTTCGTACGTTTAACTAACAATGGAAACATGTTATAATGCATTATAAAAGTTAACAGGCCTCAATGCCTAGTATGTAATACCATAGTGAAGCCACTAGGGGCAGCAGGAGCGCCGACGCTACTGCACCATACGGTAGCTGTTTTCAGGCCCAGCACTGATTTTAAACAGCACAGATCTCTTGCAGCGTACAGACTCTCTTGCTTAGGCAGTTTTACGAAGTTCTACGAAGCCGAAAAGAAACGATTACAAAGAATGTGGTCGGGGGGGGGGTTTGTGTGAACTTAAACACGCTTCGAAAACGTGAACGAATGCAAACACTGAAGGTGAGTCCATGCACACGTGCACAAAGAGAACGTTACAGGGAATGGGAAAAGCGTAAACCTTGACGTAACCGTAAACGCGAACCAAACAGAAGTTGTTCCACAGAGATGGTTGTTTTTAATATCTGCGTAACGGGTTCATGGCGTTATTTTTTCCATTCCAGCGTTCAAGAACGTAAAGCCTAAACCTAAACATTTCCACAAGGGGCGTAAATTCCAGCCCAGAATTCATCACTTCCTGGAAGATAGGAAGGAATAAAGGACGCGTGGAACGCTGGAGCAGAAACTGTTCAGAAAGAACCACAATGAAAAATCATTTCTAAGAGGAACCTGCAGAACCACCGAAGAAATCATCTCACACAGAACGATAAGTTTAGCCTGTTTAGGTTCGGATTAACGACGACAGACGTCGTGGGGTGAGAGAGAGAGATCGTTTTTAAATACGCAACAAGTTCCTTATCAAATTTTCTTCTTGGTAGATATTGGTTTAGAAAGATATTTCTAAACCAATTAATCGTTTAATAACATGAATAAACAACTATTGGAATGTTTTTTTCCGCGGCCCGAGTCCCGCTCGCGTCAGTGCTCGACTCTCACGCGAATGCCTCGGATACTTTCTGTTTTAAACAAACTTGCTGAGACAAGGTCACTGTGTAGAGACTGTTTAGCGTGAAAGACGTCCAGAATGAAGTCATTTCATTTCATCCATTGTTTTATATGAAAATTGTATTACACTACTCACAGAATATGTCCTGGTATGAGGTGACTGTATCGGGGCTTAGTTTACTTTGAGAAACAAGCTTTTCTCGTTATTCATGGTTATATTGTAAACACAAACGCTCCCTTCATTTACAGTAGATAAGAACGTTTTGAATTGAGGACACGTCGCCTGTGGTTATATATTTGACCCTATTCCGGTGTATTACTGTTATTACACTTGAAGCTATTCCTCTCTGACTCATCACACTGAATCACTACTGGTGTAACCACTACGCGACTAACGTTTGCAGAACATATTCATTGATGGTTTTTTTTTTTTCAGAAGACGCTTGGAGTATCTGGGGGCACAGTGGCCTCCACCTCCATCCTGTGTGTGTGGAGTTTTTATGTTCTACCCGTGCCTTCGGGAACTTCAGTTTCCTTCACCAGACCAAAGACATGTGTTGTAGGCTGACTGGCATTTCCAAATTGGCCGTAGTTTGTGAGGGGGAACACGATTGTATCCTGCGATAGGTTGGAACCCTCGTCCAGGGCGTCCCCTGCCTCCTTCCCCGGGTCCCAAGGGAGAGGCTCCAGGCTCCCTGCGAACCTGTGTAGGATAAGTGGTATGGAAAATGGATGGACGGATGGATGAATGGATGGATGAATGGCTGAATGGGTGGATGGATAGATGCATGGATGGATGGATGGATAGGTGAATGGATGAATGGATGGATGGATGGATGGATGGATGGATGAATGGATAGATGGACAAAAGGATAGATGGATATATGGATGGATGGACGAATGGATGGAAGGATGCATGGATATGCATATGGATGGACGGATGGATGGAGGGATGGATGGCTGGATGGATGGATGGATGGATGGAGGGATGGATGGCTGGATGGATGGACAAATGGATGAAAGGATGCATGGATATACATATGGATGGACGAATGGATGGACAGGTGAATGGTTGGATGGATGGATGGATGGATGGATGGATGGATGGATGGATGAATGGATGGATGGACGAATGGATGAAAGGATGCATGGATACGCATATGGATGGACGAATGGATGGATGGATGGATGGACAGACGGACAGATGGCTGGACGGACGGACGGATGGATGGATGGACAGACGGACGGATGGCTGGATGGATGGACGGCTGGATGGACCAATGGATGGATGGACAGACGGACGGAAGGATGGACGGACGGACGGATGGACGGACGGACGGACGGATGGACGGACAGATGGATGGACGGACGGACGGATGGATGGATGGACGGACGGATGGCTGGATGGATGGACGGCTGGATGGACCAATGGATGGATGGACAGACGGACAGATGGCTGGACGGACGGACGGACGGATGGATGGACAGACGGACGGATGGCTGGATGGATGGACGGCTGGATGGACCAATGGATGGATGGACAGACGGACGGAAGGATGGACGGACGGACGGACGGATGGCTGGATGGATGGACGGCTGGATGGACCAATGGATGGATGGACAGACGGACGGAAGGATGGACGGACGGACGGACGGATGGACGGACGGACGGATGGACGGATGGACGGACAGACGGATGGCTGGATGGATGGACGGCTGGATGGATGGATGGATGAAAGGATGCATGGATATACATATGGATGGACAGATGGACAGATGGTTGGACAGATGGACTAACGGACGGACGGACGGACGGATGGACGGATGGACAGATGGATGGATGGGTTTGCGGTATCTGAAGTGAGCCAGTCAAAGCATACTGCTGAGACGTTGATGGAAACATTTTAGAAACTCGATACATTCACAATAACTACACCGGCTACACGGTGACACCGTGGGTTAATAATCCGAAATGACATTCATCCGGAGTTAAGCTTAAGATGAGACGAAACGGAAAAGGGCATTTCCTTATAGCTTTAAGAGACGACATACTTATTCATGGAGACAAGACTATGGCAGAAAGTTGAAAGTAAGAAAGATCAGAAGAACAATATCGACTGTTTTTCAAAGGTTCTGTTAATGTGGAAAAAATGTTTTGAAGTGGTCTTTGAGGGTTTTTTACACCGTAAGCTTGCCAAGTGTCCGTGTGATCCGCTGCCAGGAACGGTCAGAAGCCCAGCAGCCAAACTGAGAGTCAGAGCTGGGACTTGCATCGCTTGTTAAAGTTTTGTTAAAAATGTTGTGATTGGACGACATGCTGAGGTACTTGAAACACGCTGAAAAGGTTGCATCTGGCTGATTGGTTTATCTTTCTGTGGCGTCAGAGAACGCTCACAAAGCTACTCACGGGTTTATATTTGCGACGGTGCATCTACGTTCATATATGTTCAATGACGTAGAAAAACGTGTAACAGCTGATACTGACACTGATAAGCATCGGCGCTAAAGCCGTACGCCGACGGTTTTCCGACATGTTCGGGACAAACACGCTCACGCTTTATGGTTTTTCGGTAAATCATTA